>NC_046157.1:74141939-74441939 GCF_011064425.1 Rattus rattus
GAGACCCCATATGTACAGCAATGCCAACCAACCAGAGTTTCCAGGGACTAAGCCACTACCCAAAGATGAGACATGGACTGACCCTGGACTCTGACCTCATAGGTAGCAAGAAAGATCCAAGGAAGAGCACCAGTGGAAGGGGAAGCCCTGGGTCCTGCTAAGAGTGAACCCCCAGGGAACTAAGGTGTTGGGGAGAGGGCAGCAATGGGGGGAGGGTTTGGATGGGAACACCCATAAGGAAGGAGGGATGTTTGCCCGAAACCGGGAAAGGGAATAACACATCACACACATTAAAAAGAATCAAAGTTAGATTTTTTTTCTGAATATTACAGAATAAATTCTGAGAAATTTAAAAAAAATAAAAAAGAGTAGAGGACTAGGGCTGAGTGGGGCTGGAGGATAAGAGCACTGACTGCTCTTCCAGAGGTCCTGAGTTCAATTCCAGCAACCACATGGTGGCTCCACAACCATCTGTAAAATGGATCTGATGCCCCCTCTTCTGGTGTGTCTGAAGACAGTTGTAGTGTACTCATATAAATAAAAAAAATCTAAAAAAAAAAAAAGAGAGTAGAGAACTAAGGATAAAACATACACTTGGCTGTCTCATAACAACTAATACATACTCTCTATCTGATATATATTTTTCATAATGATCAAACTAGTGTTTGGTGTTTATCAAGTTTATAGGTTTCATTGACATAGCACTGCCATAACAATGTAAAAATGCCAAACCTTTAGAGAAAATGCCTTAACAATTCAATAACAATTAAAGAACTATGTCATTACCGAGTGATGTAATTTCATGTAAATTTTTATCAGAAACATTATTGTCTAATTAACAAAAAACAAAAAAAATATAAATAATTTTTTCTCTCTAAGCTAAGAGATCTTTTTGTTGGAAATTTTATAAAATTACATTTCAAATGTTGTCCCTTTCCCCATCTCCCATCTCCCTCCCTACCTCCCTGTACTTCTATGAAGATGTTTCTTCTCCCACCCTCCCACCTCCTCCTCAACACCCTGCATTCCCCTACAAAGGGAAATGAGCCTCCACAGGACCAAGAGCTTCTCTTCCTATTGATCCCAGACAATGCCATCCACTGCTACATATGCTGCTGGAGCCATGGGTCCCTCCAACTGTACTCTTTGGTTGTTGGTTTTGTCCCTGGGAGCTCTGGGGGGTCTGGTTTGATGATATTGTTGTTCTTGCCATGGGGTTACAAACCCCTTCAACTCCTTCAGTTCTTTCTCTAACTCCTCAATTGGAGTCCCCTGCTCAGTCTGATGATGAGCTGCAAGCATCCTCATCTGTATCAGTAAGGCTCTGGCAGAGCCTCTCAGGAAACATCCATGCCAGGCTTCTGGTGAACAGGTTTGGTGGCTGTCTATGGGATGAATTCCCAGGTAGGGCAGTTTCTGAATGCCTTTCCCTTCGGTCCCTGCTCCATTCTTTGTGCTTGTATTTCCTCCCATGAGTATTTTGTACCCTCTTTAAAGAAAGGCTGAAACATCTATATTTTGATCTCTTCATTCTTCTTGAGCTTCATATGGTCTATGAATTGTTTCTTGGGATCCTGAGCTTTTGGGCTAGTATCCAATCCACTTATCAGTGACTGTATACAATGTGTGTTCTTTTGTGACTGGTTTCAGTCAGATGACTAAGATAAAAAACTCAGGTGATAACACATATTGGTGAGGATGTGGAAAAATAGGAACACTCCTCCTTTGTATGTGGGATTGCAATCTGATACAACCACTTTTGAAATCAATCTGTCAGTTCCTCAGAAAATTGGACACAGTAGTACCTGAGAACCCAGTTGTACCACTCCTGGACATATACCCAAAAGACGATCCAACATATAACAAGGATATATGCTCCATTATGTCCATAGCAGCCTTATGTATAATAGCCAGAAGATGGAAAGAAACAAAATGTACTTCAACAAAGGAATGGATACAGAAAATGTGGTACATTTACCCAATGGAGTATACTGAGCTACTAAAAACAAAGACTTCATGAAATTCTTAGGTATATGCATGGAACTAGAAAATATCTTGAGTAAGCTAAGAGGTCTTAAACATAAATTTGTACGTTTTCTCCTAATTATTCATAGAACCTGATAAAAGTTGCATAAGTTTTAACTGAGATATATGAAATTATGAACAATAATCACAGCCTTACATGTTTTCCTTTACTTGAATTTACTTTTTAAATAAAAGTCCATACATAGACACACAAACACGTGTTTGTGTGTGTGTGTGTGTGTGTGTGTTTGCATGTGTGCATACATACATGCATGCATGCGTGTGTGTTTTGTTTCTATGTGTGGATATAAACGTACTAGTGCAAGGCCTGAAGAAGCCAGAAAAGTTTATTGGATCCCTTGGATATGCAGTTACAGGAAGTTGGGAGCAGCCTAATAGGCATCCTGGGAATTGATCATTTTAAGTCCTCCAGAAGAATAGCACAACCTCTTCCCCATTCAGTCATCTCTCCAGCATTGAATATTCTTCTTTAAATTCTGTAGTTACTCTAGAGCTTCTCCCAGTGTGACTTTTGTTTTTTTCACAAGAGATTGTCTATTCTCAGGAGTATTTCCAATACACTGTTGAGAGCCTTCTTTATTTTGCACATGTTTTTGCAGATGTATTGTTCTTGAATTCTAATAAAGTTACTCCCAAAAAATTTTTGCCTATTCAATGATGAGGTGAATATATTACTGGCAGGATGCAGATTCAAATCACATTTAATATCTAAAACTGCAACCCACTGTCAAGTAGAAAAAAATAACAATGGTTGACTTTATATAGCAAATACATATATAATATAAACTAGAATAATGAGGTTCTGTTAGAATGTATACAATTATATTTCTTAAGATAAAATATGTATAAAATCTTCTCTTCTGATTTCTTCCTCAAGTTCATTCTTTAGAGACATGAATGTATTGTCATATATGTCTTCCACTTGATTGGTTAGAGCTACACCAAGGTATTTTACATTATTTTTGGCTATTTTGAAGGATGCTGTTCTCCTGATTTCTTGCTCATATCATTTATCTTTTATATAAAGGAAGGATACTGACTATTTGGAGTTAATTTTTTATCCAGTCACATTACTGAAGGTGTTTATCAGCTGTAAGTATTCTCTGGTAGACAATTTTGGATGACTTATTTATACTATCATTTCCTCTGCAAGTAATAATACTTTGACTTATTTTTCAATTTGTATTCCCTTGATCTCCAAAATTTATGAGAAACTCAAGAAACTAAAACAACCCTAATAACCCAATTAAATATAGGGTACAGAGCTAACAGATAATTCTCAACAGAAGAATCTCTAATGACTGAAAAGCACTTAAAAATGTTCACTGTCCTTAGTCATCGGGGAAATACAAACCCAATGACTGTGAGATTCTAACTTACACACATCACAATGGCTGTGATCAAAAGCTCAAAGAAAGCAGACGTTGGTGAAGAACTGGCGTGAGGGGAACACTCCTTCATTGTGGTAAGAGTTCACATTTTTACAATCACTTTAGAAAATCATTTGGCAGTTTCTTAGAAAATTTGCAACAGTTCTATATTAAGACCCAGCTGTACCACTCCTGGGCATATACCCAAAAGATATTCTGCCATACCATAAAACCATTTGCTCCAGTAAGTTCATAACAGCTGTATTTGTAATAGACGGAAACTGAAAACAACTCAGATGGCTCACAACGGAAGAACAAAGAAAGAAAATGTGGTTCATCTACACAATGGAATAGTACTCAGTTACCAAAATCAATGACATTGTGAAATTCAAAGGGAAATGGATGAAGCTAGAAAATATCACTCTGAATGAGATAACCCAGACACAAAAGTACATACATGGTACGCTCACTTATAAGTGGATATCAGCTATGAAGTACAGGATATACACACTAAAATGCCAGATTCAAAGAGGCTACATAAGACATAGGACCAGTATAGAGCCTCTGGGAACAGGAAGATAGGTACACTCAAGCTGCAGGTCCCCTGCTGTCCAGAAAATGCCTGGATCTGAAGGGACCTGGTCAAACAGCTCCCTGCACCCAAATCCTGTGGGAGGAAGAGCTAAACCTTCAGAGGGGCAGACATGACTGGGAAGCCAGAAGATACTACACTCTGCCCACATTTCTGACTCTAGAGGAAAACGCCTAGCACCATCTGGGACCCCTGTGTACAGGGACTCAAGAAAATGAAGAGCAGGCCCTTCTGGTTGCTGCCATAATGGAGAGCAGAAAAGCAGCCCCTGAGGAGCAACTTCAGGCCCGGGACCAGAGGTAAGACCAACTTTTCTGCTCCAAGTGATCTGACTGGGGGATTCAGGACACATGCCCACAGGAACAGTAAAGACCAGTAGACAGTAAATACTACACGCCTGAAAGCAGAACACTCTGTTCCCATAACTGACTGAAAAAAAAACAGGAAAACAGGTCTACAGCACTCCTGACACACAGGCCTATAGAACGGTGTAGCCACTGTCAGAAATAGCAGAGCAAGGTAACACCAGAGACAACCTGATGGCGAGAGGCAAGCACAGGAAACCAAGAAAACGAAACCAAGACTACATGGCCTCATCGGAGCATAATTCTCCCACCAAACCAAACACTGAATATCCAAACACACCAGAAAAGCAAGATCTAGATTTTAAATCACATTTGACCATGATGATAGAGGACTTCAAGAAAGACATAAAGAACACCCTTAGAGAAACTCACGAAAACATAAACAAACAAGTAGAAGCCTATAGAGAGGAATCACAAAAATCCCTGAATTACAGGAAAACACAATCAAACAGGTGAAGGAATTAAAAATGGAAATAGAAGCAATAAAGAAAGCACAAAGGTAAACAACCCTGGATATAGAAAACCAAAGGAAGAGACAAGGAGCCGTAGTTACAAGCATCACCAACAGAATACAAGAGATAGAAGAGAGAATCTCAGGAGCAGAAGATTCCATAGAAATTACCAACACGAATGTTAAATTTAATGAAAAATGAAAAAAGCTACTGGCCTAAAACTTACAGGAAATCTAGGACACAATGAGAAGATCAAACCTAAAGATAATTGGTATAGAAGAGAGTGAAGACTCCCAGCTCAATGAACCAGTAAATATTTTCAAAAAAATCATAGAGGAAAACTTCCCTAACCTAAAAAAAGACATGTCCATAAACATACAAGGATGACCAAAATGCGAATGCTTCACTACTTCTTTAAAATGGGAACAAGAATACCACTGGGAGGGAATAGGAAGGCAGAGTTTAGAACAGCGGCAGAAGGAAGACCCAATCAGAGACTGCCCCACATGTGGCCCATACACATACTGCCACCAAACCAGATAAGATGGATGAAGCAAAGAAGTGCAGGCTGACAGGAACTGGATGTAGATCTCTCCTGAGAGACACAGTTAGAATACAGCAAACAAATAGGTGAATGCCATCATTAAACCACTGAACTGAGAACGGGACCCTCGTTGAAGGAATCTTAGAAAGGACTGAAAGAGCTTGAAGGGGCTTGAGACCCCATATGAACAACAATGCCAACCAACCAGAGCTTCCAGGGACTAAGCCACTACCCAAAGACTATATACATGGACTGACCCTGGACTCCAACTGCGTATGTAGCAATGAATAGCCTAGTAAAAGCACCATTGGAGGGGAAGCCCTTGGTCCTGCCAAGACTGAATCCCCCCAAACGTGATTGTTGGGGGGAGGGCAGTATTGAGGGGAGGATGGGGAGGGGAACACCAGTAGAGAAGGGGAGGGGGAGGGTTTAGTGGGATGGTGGCCCGGAAACCAGGAAGGGGAATAACAAACGAAATGTAGATAAGAAATACGCAAGTTAATAAAAATGAGAAAAAAAATACATAACTCCAAATAGATTGGACCAAAGAAGAAACTCCTCCAGTCACATAATAGTCAAAAGACCAAATGCACAACACAAAGAAAGAATATTAAAAGCAGTAAGGGAAAAAGTCAAGTAACATATAAAGGCAGACCTATCAGAATTACACCAGACTTCTCACCGGAGACCTTGAAAGTCAGAAGATCCTGGACAGATGTCATACAGACCCTAAGAGAACACAAAAGCCAGCGCAGGTTACTGGATCTAGCAAAAATCTCAATTAGTATAGATGGAGAAACCAAGATATTCCATGACAAAACCAAATTTACACAATATTGTTCTACAAATCCAGCCCTACAAAGGATAATAAATGGTAAAACCCAACATAAGGAAGCAAGCTACACCCTAGAAAAAGCAAGAAACTAATCGTCTTGTGACAAAACAAACAGATGACAAACACACAATCATAGTCTCACATCCAAATACGAATATAACAGGAAGCAACAATCACTATTCCTTAATATCTTTCAACATCAATGGACTCAATTCTCCAATAAAAAGACACAGATTAACAAACTGGATACACAATGAGGACCCAGCATTCTGCTGCCTTAGCATACACATGTCAGAGACAAAGACAGACACTACCTCAAAGTGAAAGGCTGGAAAACAACTTTCCAAGCAAAGGTCTGAAGAAGGAAGCTGGAATAGCCATTCTAATATCAAATAAAATCAATTTTCAACCAAAAGTCATCAAAAAACTTAGGGAAGGGCACATCATATTCATCAAAGGAAAAATCCATCAAGATGAACTCTTAATCCTAAATATCTATGCTCCAAATACAAGGGTACCTACATACATAAAAGAAACCTTACTAAAGCTCAAAGCACACATTGCACCTCACACAATATTAGTAGATTTTAACACACCACTCTCATAGATGAACAGATCATGCAATCAGAAATTAAACAGAGACATAGAGAGACTAAAAGAAGTCATGAACCAAATGGACTTAACAGATATTTATAGAACATTCTATCCTAAAACGAAAGGATATACATTCATCTCAGCACCTCCTGGTACTTTCTCCAAAATTGACGATATAATCCGTCATAAAACAGGCCTCAACAGATACAGAAAGATAGAAATAATCCCATGTGTCCTATCAGACCACCACGGGCTAAAGCTGGTCTTCAGTAACAATAAGGGAAGAATGCCCACATATGCATGGAAGTTGTACAATGCTCTATTCAATGATAACCTGGTCAAGTAAGAAATAAAGAAAGAAATTAAAGACTTCTTAGAACTTAATGAAAATGAAGATACGACATACCCAAACTTATGAGACACAATGAAAGCTGTGCTAAGAGGAAAACTCATAGCTCTGAGTGCCTGCAGAAAGAAACAGGAGAGAGCATATATCAGCAGCTTGACAGCACACCTAAAAGCTCTAGAATAAAAAGAAGCAAATACACCCAGGAGGAGTAGAAGGCAGGAAATAATCAAACTCAGAGCTGAAATCAACCAAATAGAAACAAAAAGAACTATACAAAGAATCAACAGAACCAAAAGCTGGTTCTTTGAGAAAATCAACAAGATAGATAAACCCTTAGCCAGACTAACGAGAGGACACAGAGAGTGTGTCCAAATTAACAAAATCAGAAATGAAAAGGGAGACATAACTACAGAATCAGAGGAAATTCAAAAAATCATCAGATCCTACTACAAAAGCCTATATTCAACAAATCTTGAAGATCTGCAAGAAATGGAAATGGACCAGTACCAAAGTTAAATCAGGAACAAATAATCCATTTAAACAACCCCATAACTCCTAAACAAATAGAAGCAGTCATTAAAGGTCTCCCAACCAAAAAGAGCCCAGGTCCAGATGGGTTCAGTGCAGAATTCTATCAGACCTTCATAGAAGACCCCATACCAATATTACCAAAACTATTCCACAAAATTGAAACAGATGGAGCGCTACAGAATTCCTTCTATGAAGCTACAATTACTCGTATACCTAAACCACACAAAGACCCAACAAAGAAAGAGAACCAGACCAATTTCCCTTATGAATATTGACGCAAAAATACTCAATAAAATTCTTGCAAACCGAATCCAAGAGCACATCAACTCAAACATCATCATGATCAAGTAGGCTTCATCCCAGAAATGCGGGAATGGTTTGATATAAGGAAAACCCTCAACATAATCCACTATATAAACAAACTGAAAGATAAAAACCACATGATCATTTCATTAGATGTTGAGAAAGCATTTGACAAAATTCAACACCCCTTCATGATGAAAGTCCTGGAAAGAGTAGGAATTCAAGGGACATACCTAAACATAGTAGAAGTCATATACAGCAAACCAGTAGCTAATATTAATCTAAATGGAGAGAAACTTGAAGCAATCCCACTAAAATCGGGGAATAGAAAAGGCTGCCCACTCTCTCCCTACTTATTCAATATAGTTCTCAAAGTTCTAGCCAGAGCAATCAGAAAACAAAAGGAGATCAAAAGGAAATAGATTGGAAAGGAAGAAGTCAAAATATCACTATTTGCAGATGATATGATAGTTTATTTAAGTGATACCAAAAGTGCCACCAGAGAACTACTAAACCTGATAAACACCTTCAGTAAAGTGGCTGGGTATAAAATTAACTCAAAGAAATCAGTAGCCTTCCTCTACAGAAAAGAGAAAAAAGGCAAGAAAGAAATTATGGAAACAACACCCTTCATAATAGTCCCAAATAATATAAAATATCTCAGTGTGACTTTAACTAAGCAAATGAAAGATCTGTATGATAAGAACTTAAAGCCTCTGAAAAAAAGAAATTGAAGAAAATCTCAGATGGAAAGATCTCCCATATTCATGGATTGGCAGAATTAAAAATGGCCATTTTACCAAAAGCAATCTACAGATTAAAGCAATCTCCATCAAAATACCAAAGTAATTCTTCAGAGAGTTAGACAGAACAATTTGCAAATTCATCTGGAATAACAAAAAACCCAAGATAGCTAAAACTATCCTCAAGAATAAAAGGACTTCAGGGGGAATCACTATCCCTGAACTCAGGCAGTATTACAGAACAATAGTGATTAAAAAAAACTGTAAGTTATTGGTACAGGGACAGACACATAGACCAGTGGAATAGAATCGAAGACCCAGAAATGAACCCAAACATCTATGGTCATTTGATTTTTGACAAAGGAGCCACAACCATCCAATGGAAAAAAGATAGCCTTTTCAGCAAATGGTGCTCGTTCAACTGGAGGTCAACATGTAGAAGAATGCAAATCAATCCATGCTTATCACCCTGTACAAAGCTTAAGTCCAAGTGGATTAAAGACTTCCACATCAAACCAGATACACTCAAACTAATAGAAGAAAGAGTGGGCTAGAGTCTCGAATACATGGGCACTGGTGAAAATTTCCTGAACAAAACACCAATGGCTTATGCTCTAATATCAAGAATCGACAAATGGGATCTCATAAAACTGCAAAGCTTCTGTAAGGCAAAGGACACTGTTGTTGGGACAAAATAGCAACCAACAGATTGAGAAAAGTTCTTTACCAATCCTACAATTGATACAGGGCTCATATCCAAAATATACAAAGAACTCATGATGTTAGGCAGCAGTGAGACAAATAACCCTATTAAAAAATGGGGTTCAGAGCTAAACAAAGAATTCACAGCTGAGGAATGCCGAATGGTTGAGAAGCACCAAAGAAATGTTCAACATCTTTAGTCATAAGGGAAATGCAAATCAAAACAACTCTAAGAGTCCACCTCCCACCAGTCAGAATGGCTAAAATAAAAAACTCCAGTGACAGCAGATGGTGCCAAGGATATAGAGAAAGAGGAGCATTTCTCCATTGTTGGTGGGATTGCAGACTGGTACAACCATTCTGAAATCAGTCTGGAGGTTCCTCAGAAAATTGGACATTGCACTACCTGAGGACCCAGCTATACCTCTCTTGAGCATATAAAAAAGATGCTATAACATAAAACAAAGACACATGCTCCAGTATGTTCATAGCTGCCTTATTTATAATAGCCAGAAGCTGGAAAGAACACAGATGCCTTTCAACAGAGGAATGTATACAGAAAATGTGGTACATCTACACAATGGAATATTACTCAGCTATCAAAAACAATGACTTTATGAAATTCATAGGCAAATGAATGGAATTGGAAAATATATCACCCCGAATGAGGGAACCCAATCACAGAAAAACACACATGGTATGCACTCACTGATAAGTGGATATTAGCCCAAATGCTCAAATTACACTAGATGCACAGAAAACATGAAACTCAAGAAGGAGGACCAAATGCGAATGCTTCACTCCTTCTTTAAAAGGGGAATAAGAATAAAAAGGGAACAGGGATGCAAAGTTTAGAACAGAGACTGAAGGAATGCCCATTCAGAGCCTGCCCCACATGTGGCCCATACATATACAGCCACCAAACTAGATAAGATGGATGAAGCAAAGAAGTGCAGGCTTACAGGAACCGGATGTAGATCTCTCCTGAGAGATACACCCAGAATACAGCAAATACATAGGCGAATGCCAGCAACAAACCACTGAACTGAGAATGGGATCCAGGTTGAAGGAATCAGAGAAAGGACTGAAAGAGCTTGAAGGGGCTCGAGACCCCATATGAACAACAATGCCAAGCAACCAGAGCTTCCAGGGACTAAGCCACTACCCAAAGACTCTACGTGGACTGATCCTCGGCATCAACTGCATAGGTAGCAATGAATAGCCTAGTAAGGGCACCATTGGAGGAAGCCCTTGGTCCTGCCAAGACTGAACCCCCAGGAGAACTGGGTTGTTGGGAGGAGGGGCAGTAATGGGAGGGAGGATGGGGAGGAAACCCCATGTAGAAGAAGGGAGGGAGGGTTGGGGATGTTTGCCCGGAAACCGAAAGGTTATAACAGTTGAAATGTAAATAAGAAATACCCTATTTAATAAAGATGGATAAAAAAAAAAAGACATAGGACCAAATGGTAGATGTTTGAATCTCACTCTGAAGGAGAAATAAAATTGTCTTTCGAATTGGACAGAGGGATGGGAGTGGGTAGCACAGGGGAGAGTAAGGGGAGTAGAAGGCAGAGAGGCAATCAAATGTAAGTACAGTCAAGTAGAGTGGGCCAGAGGAAAGAACAGAAATTAGTAGGGGCTTTGGATTATCTCTAGGATTCACCAGAAATTTGGGATGGGGAGTGCTCCAGGGAGTCTATGACTGGTGTTCTAACTGAGACTCCTAAGGATAAGGGAATATGGAGCCTGAAGTAGCCACCTCTTATTGCCAGGCAGTAATTCCAATGGAGAGATAGGGACACAAACTCAGCCATAAAACCCTCAACCCAAAATTCATCCTGCCTACAAGAAGTGCAGGGAGAAAGATGTCACAGAAACTGGGGGTATTGCCAATGTATTACTGGCCAAAATTGAGATCCATCTCATGGGCAAGAAATAGTCCCTGACATTATTAATGACATCCTGTTATGTTTTCAGAGAAGAGCCTAGCGTAACTGTTCTCTGAGAGTCTCCACTTAGCAGCTGACTGAAGGAGACACAGGCCCATATCCAAACATTAGCTCAGGAAATTTTGTGGAAGAATTGGGGGGGGAAGGGTTGAGGAACCAAAAGGGCGATAGGGACTCCAGAAGAAGATCAGCAAAGACAACTAACCTGTACCCTTGAGGTCTCCCAAAGACTGAACCCCCCAACCAAAAAGTGTACAATGGTGGGACTTAGGCTCCATGCACTTATCTATGTAGCTATTGTGAAGCTTGGTCTTCATGCTGGTTCCTCAATAACTGAATAGGGGGCTTTGTTGTCTACCTATGCATCTTTTCCCCTAAGTGTTGTCCCTTGTCTGCCTTCACTGGGAGTTGATGTGCCTAGTGCTCTAGTGACTTGAGGCACTTTTAAGAGGTGAAGGGGAGGGATATGGAAGGGGACATGAGGGGGTATTGGGAGAGAGCGAGCTGAGATCAGGGTGTAAAGTAAATAAATAACTTAATTAATAATGGAAAAGTAAGGTAAAATAAAAAATAATATTTTAAATGACAGTAAGCGACAAAACTATAAGAATGAGTGTAAACTTCATGGATTATTAATTCCTATTTTTAAACATTATTACTTCTCCTTTTAAAAAATATCCTCAAAATATCTGAGGTGAAGATAAGTTTAATCTGAAGAACTACTTACAACATTCATGATTTATTTTATAACAAACATTTTATTTCATTTAATGTTACTAGTACTTAGAGAAAACTGTTATTATAATTCCAGGTAAACAGATTAGTGTAAATTTTAAAATACTTAGAAACTTTCAAAATTTCTGAGATAGTAAGGCAAGAGAAATTCAGAAGCACTATATCTCATTTTTATATAGTTATGTATGAAATATACTTTGTGACAAGAATACAGAAATGTTACATGTTTAGTGGCTATGTTCACAGAAGTATTCTCAAACAGAAAGGTCTGGGTTGATAACTCTTAGACAACATATTTCCACCCATTTTAATGGCAAATAAGTACTACTTCCACTCTAACATATACTTCTTTTTCCTTCCAGTTGAATTATGTTGATTTCTGAATAGAATATAGCTAAAGTTTATTATGTGTGCAGTGTCTGTGACGTCATAATTCCAGTAGTGTCTTGCCCAGAAGATGACCTTGCCTGGGACGTCACCTGTCTTCTGTCTCTTGCCTTCT
Source organism: Rattus rattus (assembly GCF_011064425.1). Taxonomy (NCBI): domain Eukaryota; kingdom Metazoa; phylum Chordata; class Mammalia; order Rodentia; family Muridae; genus Rattus; species Rattus rattus. The sequence goes on from NC_046157.1 coordinate 74,154,552, forward strand.
ACATCCTTTTCTATGTCTGACTTGAGCTTTATAGGGGGGAGAAAAAAATCTCTTGTTTAAAGGAAACACTGAAGTACCAATTACTCAGCATCAGTATAGCCTTTCATTAGAAAGTGAGGTTGGTCTCACTATAGCCACCCACAGATAGCATTCATTCATGGAAATGAATATAGATTCTAAATCAATATTCTATTTAGCTAAACTATAGGGTTAGTTTCCATTTCGGGCCTATGACTTTAACCACTCGCTGTCTTAGGGTGAATTCCAGCTCAATTACAGCTTGATTTCTGTGTATCATGAAATGAAAGTCAATGATGTCTCTAGCAATAAAGTCTGTCATACAGATATGTTGAAGAACTGAAAGAATTGGTAAAAGGCCATTTCAGTTTGAGGGTGCAATGATGCCTCTTTATAAGGAGATACCCCATGGATAGAATTGAGGGTTTTATTTAATGAAACAAGTAAAGTAGTAGATAGATAGATAGATAGATAGATAGATAGATAGATAGATATTGATATAGATATATGCTTTTGAAAAATGGTTACAAGTTTTCTATGTGGCCATTTTATAGCCACTTCAATGGACCTATCTGTAGGTAGGCATGGCTAGAACAGGCTGTCAAGGGTCCCAATTGTTTTAATGCTGAATTATTAGCTTTCAATAATTCCAAAAGAAGGAGAACCATTACCTTCATTTGAGTAGCCACTGATGATATTACACGTGAAAAGTTCTGCTTTGATGAATATTTCCATCTCAATAGTCACATAGAAGATTCAATTTAAACTGAATGATTAAGAGGACCAAACCAAAGTCATAAATATGGAAAAGGGTTTATTCATGGAAACCACAGCAGGGATGAGAAGAGAAGGCATGATGTGGGAGAATATTGTACTGGCTGATTTTGTGTGTTAACTTGACACAAGCTGAAGATATCACAGAGAAAGGAGCCTCAGCGGAGGAAATGCCTACATGAGAACCAGCTGTAAGACATTTTCTCAACTAGTGATCAAGGAGAGAGGACCCAGCCCATTGTGGGTGGTGCCATCCCTGGGCTGGTAGTCTTGGGTTCTATAAAAGAGCAAGGTGAGCAAGCAATGGGAAGTAAACCAGTAATTAACATTCTCTCATGGCCTCTGCATCAGCTCCTGCTCCTGACCTGCTTGAGTTCCAGTTCTGACTTCCATTGGTCATGAAAAGCAATGTGGAAGTAAGCTGAATAAACCCTTTTCTCCCCAACTTGATCCTTGGTCACGATGTTTGTGCAGGAATAGAAACCCTGATGAATACAATGATCAAAAAGCATTGTATGCATATATGAAATTATCAAAGAACTTCATTTTTCAAAAGCCATCCAGGGATTGGACCAACTTGGGATTCATTCTACATGCAGACACCAAACTCTCACATTATTACTGATGACATCATGTGCTTGCAGACAGGAGCCTATCATGACTGTCCTCTGAGAGGCTCTATCATCAGCTGACTAAGACAGATGCAGGTATTTACATGGATAGAGGTCTGTGACCCCTACTGAAGAGTTAGGAGAAAAACTGAAGGAATTGAAGGGGATTGCAACCCCATAGGAAGAACAACAGTATCAACAAACCAGGACTCCTCTGAGCTTCCAGAGCCTAAGCCAACAACCAAGAGCATACATTGGCTGGTCTGTGGCCCCCGAGCACATATATAGCAGAGGACTGCCTTCTCTGGCCTCAGTGGAAGAGGATGCGCTTAATCCTGCAAAAACTTGATGCCTGCAGGGAAGGGTGACACAGGATAAAATGGGTGGGTGAGGGAATAGTCTTTCCAAAATAAAGTGCTAGGGGAATGGGGTGAAGAACTCTGACGAGGCAACCAGGAAGGGGACAATATTTGTAATGTAAAGAAATATAATAATGTAATATTTTTTAAAAGTTATCTTTACAACATAAGTCTTAAGAATCCTTGTGCCTTCTTTGTTCACCCTGTCACACTCTCAAAGAATACCTTTTGTTGTATCTTGCATGCTTAAAATTAGGTGACAAAGGTCAAAAACACTGAAGGCACCTTGCATAGCAAACAAAAGGCCTGCTTGTCACACGTATGAAACCATCTGAGACTCGTCAATCTATACTGAACTACCAGGTGACTCGACCTATAGCTGTACCCAAGGGAGACCCAAGAGAAATCTGGTTAGATTGTCAAACCACAGATTCATCACAAACTAGGAATTGTGCTGTGTCAAAATATTGGAGCTTGCTACATAATAAATTATTTATATAAAAATGCTTCCACTTCATAATGTACAATTATGTCAAACACTACAATGTGTAGCAGAGAATCATCATCAAGTTCCTCAGCAATGTGAAAGACAGACTGTTAATGTACCAAACAAATAAACATTTCATTTTAGTATCAAATGGAAGAGAACAGTGACATCATCAGCAAACGTGTTTTCATTTCTAGGTTTCACATTTAAACTGAAGTTTAAAGATATATTATACCATTCGGGTAATGTTACTAAATCTTGACAATGACATAATTAGAAAAAGTGAAATGTTTGCATATGGTGATAAGTTACTCTGTTCCTTAGTGTCTTATTTCTTTTTTTTCTATTTTACTCATTGGCTTCTGCCTAGAGGTTCCAAACAATTATCTTCATTTGTGGAAAACAAAACAAAACAAAACAAAAACAACAAAAACTTTAATATTTAGCGGAATCTACCATCTCAAAGACTGTGTAAGAATCAAGGCCACCAAGAAAATCACAATCTGTATTTGGCAATGATGTAAGTAAGCAACAAGCTGTTTCTCCATGGCTCCCTGTGGTACAGAGTTCATATCTCACGGATAGTTAGCATAGCCAACATAACACTTCCCCTTGGAGATCCAGTTCAGTCTGTCTGTGTAATTGATAAGAGACTATTTCCCACATCTTTGTGATTGATGATTGACCTATATTTGACCAGTAATGGCCCATCAATACCCAATGTAGACACAATAAGAGGTCCAAGAATGATATTTCAGCCAAGCGGGGCCAATAACATTCTCTCAGGCATTTGCAGTGTTTTCAACACAGTCTTCTCCTCAGCTTTGAGATTAGAAGCTGAATGGATATTATGTACTGATGTTGCTGACATTTAGCCTTCCAGGCTTATCAAAATTATTCATTTATTATAGGAAAGAATGAGGACAGCACACAAATAAAATCAGAAAGGAGAGATATGGAAAGAAAGAACTACCTCCTAGAATTGAAAGGAAAATTATACGGATTTAAGGTTTAAAAATATAAAATTAAAAGAGTAAGTTTCAAAATCCACAGACTCAGGGCTAAACACTGTCCAGGCATGACGGGGCCCCGCCCTACCGCTAGGACTAACAGACCATAAAGATAAAGAGAAAGAATGCAGGAACCAGCCCAGGCTATCAGGACTGACTCAGACCATAAAGATAAAGAGAAGGAATGCAGGAACCAGCTCAGGCTATCAGGACTGGCTCATAAACCATCTAGCAGGAGGACATCTCCCCCAGCTTACTCAGAGTTATACTTTAACCAGATGTCCTCCAGACCCTGATAAGCCCCTGACTTCTAGCACGTACTCTTCTTCTTCTTTGTAATCTCACTGCTATGTTTGAATGAGCCAATTGTGTGTAACTGCACCAAAACCCCCTAGCTTTCCCTATATAAACCTCTGACTTTTGAGTTTCGGGGTCAACTCCCCTGTCTCCTGCGTGAAATACATGTCGGCCCGAAGCTTCGTTATTATTAAATGGCCTCTTGCTTTTACATCAAGACCGGTCTCTCGTGTTTCCTGGGGCGCGACATCTCGAGACTTGAGCTAGGGTCTTTCAGAATACCTTTTTCAGTTACACATTTAGTCCTGCCTGATGTCAATCATTTCTCTGAGTTTGCGTGAACAACATATTCTTTATATGTATTGCATGAGCAAAATATTCTTTATATGTATTGTAGACATAGATAAGTTTGAATTAGATTCACTCTTGTTGAAAAGAAATTTATAAACATAATTTCCCTGTTCAGTATTTTGTTGAAGGCTAATATAATGCAATTAAAATGTATAGATTTTAGAAAGAAGCAAAATTATTATTAAGAGCATACAATTAATGACCTAAAACTTGATTGAATTAAACAACAAATGATTCAGCCTAATGAGAGTTGGACAAGACAGATCTGTAATGTTAAATGTGTATTCAATAATTGAACTAAATTAAATTCATTTAAATAGAGTGGACAAGGTTACACCTCTATTGTAATAGAAAAACTTCTATTGTTTTTCTCCTCAAAAAACTAAGGCCAGATATGGTGATTTTATTAATTTATTAGTATTGCTTATGGGTTCATTGTGACTCATTTAGGAATGAACGAAAAAAATTAAACCCTAACAGGAAGAAATGAGAACAATGTGTGCATTTTAATAAAGGAAATCTTTGAAGAATTCTTCACCATTAAGAATAAAATGAATCTAAACTACTATTTTAGTCCCCCCCACCCCTCCCCCTTGGGTAGGGAAATGCATAGATGTAGATTCTAAAATCCTTGCTCCATGCTTTGAAAACAAAGCATTCAAGAGTTGTCTTTTCATTTGCTGTGATTTGCTTGATTTTTTTCACTTTTCCCACTTCTGTGTTTTGTCAATATTACAAGAGTCGGAAATAATTTGGCAAGGTTTCTGCCACTGATACAGTCAGGTGAATTTTATGAGATGCCATATTTAAGAATATACTTAAACATGGAGACTGGAAAGAGAAAAGGGAAGGGGTAAAATAGCATAATTATATTATATTTTAATTTTAAAAATAGAAATATCCAAAAATGAATCTAATAATAGGATCTTCATGAATCAATTTCTAACTAGCAGATGATACCAGTATACTCTTGAGAACAAAAACTTGTATCTCCCTATCTCCTTGAAGCATACAGACTCATTCATTCAGGAATCAGAAACATTTCATCCACTTTCAAGTCACAGTCCCTGCCTTCGTACACTGACCCAGAAGGAAATGCATGATACGCACTCACTTATAAATGGCTATTAGCCACAAAATGCAAGACACCCACACTACAATCCACAGACCCAATTAAACTAAGTAAAAAGAAGAACCCAAGGAAGGATATGTGACTCACATACAGAGGAGGAAATAAAATTGTCAGAGGAAGTCGATAGAGGGAAAGAACTGGGTTGGAGAGGGGATAGAGAGGGGAACAAGGGGGATCAACTGTAGGGAGACCCAAGGAGAGAGGGTAAGGAGACTGATCAGAAATTGCAGAGGATGAAGTAAAGGATGTATTAGAGACATGGGATGGGAGAGGCTCCAGGGAATCTATGAAAATGAATCTGAGACTCCCCACAGTGGAGGACATGGAGCCTGAACTGGCCAAGCCTGTAGGAGGCAAGACTCCCAGTGAAGAGACAAAAACATCAACCCACCCACAAAACTGTGTTCTGCCTATAAGAAGTTAGGGACAAAGATGTCAAAGAGACTGAGGGAATAGCCTAGCATTGAGTAGACCAACTTGAGAACCATCTCATGAACTAGCAACAATTGCTGACACAATACATGATATTCTGTTATGCTTGTAGATTACAGTTTATCAGAACTGTCCTCTGAGAGACTCCACCTATCAGTTGACTGAAACAGATGCAGACCAAGCTCAGGAAGTCTTATAGAAGAATTTGGAAAAGTAAGGAAGTGTTTTTGTTTTTTTGTTGTTGTTTTGTTTTGTTTGCTTTGGTTTGAATTTTTAATATTGAAGGTTACAAAGAGCATAGGTTTGACATTTTTACTGCTTATCAGAAAATTACAAAAGTTGGAAAATAAACCCCTACCAAAATGAATACACATGTTTACACATTTGTGCATTCAAACTTTTTTATTCCACTTTTAAATGAGACATATCATACTTTCTCTATATCAAAAGTTAGAAGTAGGCATGCTCCTTTATCTGAAAGTATATATTGTACCTTCCCACAAAACTTGAAACTCATAAAGACAGATTGCTATATGAAGGACAGTCTGTAGGTTAAAAATGGGAGAATAAAAATAGAAGGGAAGTCTAAGGTTATCATTCATTTCTAGCACTCAAAAATTTATGACCGTTGCCTTATTTTGTCTGTGTCAAACAATAAAAAGAGCTTGTTAAAGGTCTGAAGGAGCTGAAGGGGCTTGAGACCCCATATAAACAACAATGCCAACCAACCAGAGCCTCCAGGGACTAAACCACTACCCAAAGACTATACATGGACTGACCCTGAGCTCCAACTGCATAGGTAGCAATGAATAGCCTAGTAAGAGCACCAGTGGAAGGGGAAGCCCTTGGTCCTGTGAAGGTTGGACCCCCAGTGAACATGATTGTTGGGAGGGTGATGGAGGGAGGATGGGGAGGTGAATACCCATATAGAAGGGGAAGGGAAGGGATTAGGGGGCTTATGGACAGGAAACCGGGAAAAGGAATAACATTTGAAATGTAAATAAGAAATACTCAATTTAGTAGAAATCGAAGAAAAAAAGGAGCTTGGTATCTAATATTTTTCTGTTTTTTTCAACAATTAAACCTAAAATTTGCTATTGGGCACTTGGACACACATTAGAAGATAACATCTAGAAAACATAGATAGCAGCATGGCCAAGCTGGAGCCAAATAGGATGTTGTAGACCATGTTAATGCTGATGCTTGGTAGGACGTCTCTAGAACATGAAACTTGTAGAAGGGTAAGAACAATGTCAAAAAAACAGTTCTAACTCAAAGCATATATGAAGACGATTCACTAAGCACCATCCAATGCCAACGATAACAAGAGTTCAGAATTCAGAGTAATTTAAGACAGTCTCATGAATCATTCTCCCAGTACAAGGGGACATGCTACAGAACTTGAATGGAGCCTTTCATTGGTTTGCAAATTATTGCCATACATTTTCTCATATACATATTCCAATCTGATTTTTAGTACCATCAAAGTAATTAAGATCACCAAGACATTTTTATATGTATATGTGGCAGTTATTGCACATGTTTTAATTCGTCCTTTTTTCTTCAGTGTCCTCCACTGTCCCAACTGGCTACCTCTGACTTAATCTATATTATACATCTAAAGTGGAAAATCAAGATGGATGGTCTAGACTGTCGATTGTGTAGGAAAGGCCTCAGGACACATCTGCATGAGTATGTCCACCATGGATTAAGTGATGATGAAAGACTCACCCTCAAAGTGAGCAGTATCTCTTAACAAGTGACCACAATATAAAGTGCTCTGAAGGAAAAAAACAAAACAAAAAAAACCAGTGTGCACCTGCCTGTCTTTCTGTCTTTGCTGCTTATTGAAAGAACGCATCTGTCATGACTGCTGCCAACCCATGCTGACACTGGACTCCAGCTTCTTTGCCCTTTCAACTGGATGCAATATTAACAACTCTCCAGGGTGTTACAGGCCTTCTACTCCTGACTAGAGCTGCTGAGTCTTACATCTTTGTGGACTAAGCAGATGTTTGGTGTGCTCTTTCTCCATTGTACAGATGGCCATTGTTGACTATCCAGCCCCTATTGCATAAGCCATAGTCATAAGTCTCTGTTTTTATAACAGAGCATACATTTTTATCGGTTATGCTTCTCTAAAGAACCCTGCCTAATACAGCAATATAGCAAAACTCTCATATATACAAGGGACTCAAAGTTTAGACTTTTACTCATTACATTAAAGAAGGCCAAATGTGTTTAAAGGCGTCCATTTGAACTTTAGCAAAAACATTAAACAGCAAGCTAGCAAACATTTGAGCATATGTTTGTTGAAGAGTATCTGCAAGCAATTCAGTTCTATTTTTATAATGGCATGTCTGAGAAGAATGTATATAGACCTTGCTGTGATTTACTCCAAGATAATAAAATATAGTAAGACGTCTCACTAAACCTACCAATTTCTCTTAATATATTCAGAAATCATCAAGTGGGGAAACTGACAAATCCTATAGAAATCAACTAGTTCTGAATTAATTTTACCTTTCTGCCTGTAAAGCACAAGATTCTTACTCAGATTCAAGTGCCTTCTGAATGGGGGTTGCTTTTTTCAGGATTATAATACACTAATTCCTCAATCGGTTGACTCTCCAGTGGAAACCATATCTATGCAGAAATTATATCATTCTGTGCTCAAATATGACTTTCTTTATTTTAACATATTTAAATCTTCAAATGAAAGTAGATTATCCAATCACCCTTATTTCCTAAAAATGTCATTTAGTACTAATCTTTTTGAAGTGTAAGAAAAGGTGAAGAATAAATAAAAAATACATGGTGTTGACCTTTGTCATCATGGACATGTACACACTTATAGGATATTTTACAACATGACCATTTAGTAAAACAGCTAGACTGTAAAGTATTAATACTAGAGTTAGTACATGCTTTGGTTTTAACACATACAAAAATTCAGCTGAATATGAAGTGAACCTCCTGACTACTTGATGATGGCTTTCTTGGACACAGATAAAGCAGGGTGAGTTGGGGAGAAAAAGAGAAATAGTTGTAGAAAAGTGGAAGAATAGTGTAATTGAGATTGCATAGTACCTTCTCTCCATTTAAAAAAAAAATTACACAACTACCTGACAAAAGGCTTGTCACAGATGGACAAACAGTGAACTTTGTGTTGTGAGTCACAGAATCCAGATAATCCTCCTAGAAATGACATGAAATTGCCTAAATCATACCTTTTATCTTCAAAATCAGATCAATGGCCTGAACAATTTCCTTTTATGGAAGAAAAGAAAGAGTTCCTACTGAAGACTTGTTGTAAGACAAAGAGGATGTAGACTGATGATAATAATTGTGTCTGTACTTAAATGTCCTTTCTTTAGTGCTTAATGTCATATCACCTTTATATACCTGCTGTTTCACAGGGTTTTACTTAACAGTTGCAATACACATGTCCATTTACCAAAGATAGTAATCCTAAAACAGACCAAGGTACAGATGCCACCAAAGCCCTATTTTGTGAATTAATGGGTCTTACTGGTATTATTTATGGGAGTATTCATGATAAATAACTTACCAGAGCAAAAATGAGTCAAATTCTGCAGTATCACTAAACCCCACCCCATGATTACTGCCACCTCACTAAGGTTGCTATTGGAGCACATTGCAGATCTTGAAAGCAGGTTAAGAAGCTTAAGAGTGCCCTTCGTCTGTCTTCTTTGAAGCTTGGCTAGTCTGAAAGTGACTCTTGGCTGTCTTTACTACTTGTCTCCTTTATGGGAGGAAGGAGTCTTACAGCCAGTTTTAGGGACTTCCTAAAGACATTTTGAGTTCTTTACTTCCTATCATAAGGAGAATTCCTACAGGATGGATTGTTTCAATTTTTAGGAAACTGCAACAGGGTACCATCACTGTCTACAGCAAACCTACACTACTGGAATTGGAGATTCAGCAGCCCTGTGATACACTGTCATCATCACATGCTGAACAGTGTTAACTCCTTAATGACCACAGTGATTAAAGTCATCTGGTTTCTAAAGAACAGAGTAATTACTGTAAGCCACTTTTTCCTTGAAATGTCTGAGCTGTGATGGCTCCTTACCCTTTCAAAGACAGTTACCCATTGCATGATCTCTAATGCATATGCCTCTGCTGTTGCAGTAACCTGTTCTTCCCAGATATACATGTAATATGTATTTTACTACTCACCAGAGTCTGAATAGATAAGCATCAAATATGCTAAAGGAACTAAACTGCCTCTTTAATGTACTCTGTTTCTATAACAACTGAAAAGCTGAGAGCTTTTTTCCAGTCATCAACTATGGCACAAAGCTCACTCAGCAACTCCCATCCCAATGTCTACACTGAGCACTGTGTATTATCATAAAGTCTTGGGCCACAGTTGTTAGTATTTCATTTTTCTTTTTGTGCCTGTATTAGCACAGAAACAAGCAAATTATTTAGCCTGAATTACCTCAGGGTCCCATTATACTTGGCCATTCATTGTTACTGCTTCTCTTTTCCTCTGGCCTTAGTTTCTCTACTATAAGTCCGCTCTCTAGGTACACTATCATTATATATTTCTACTACTTTTCGGTGAATCCCAGATGCATTAAGCTTCTCAAGTCCCAAACTGATAGATATTTCTCTGTCATCATACAGTAAAACTTCTGTTTTCTCCCTTAAATCCAAAACCCAGCTACATGCCATGTTTCAATATCAAAGACATCGTGGAATATTGCAAGACTAGAGGCTTCAGCCTTTTGGGAATCTATGTAAATCTGTGTCTTAGAAAATCCATCCAGACTCTGTGACCAAGGTGTCACAGATGGTATATGGTCCCAAATGCCTAAGGCTCTGGATTTGCAGTTGTTCAGACTGGGAACTGGCATAACTCATGGTTGGTTGTAAGTCTGCCAGGCATAATTCTTCTAGATTGATCCCATTTTCAGAGAAAAGACCAGAAAAATCATAGCTTTCAATGATGAAGAGTGTAGCAACCCCAATACCATGAATATGACCACAAAATTCTTTAATAGAAACTTATAGGCCATACAGTGATTGCCAGCAGTGGGTTAAGGTGACCAAGATGCACAAAAACATAAGCATATCTGGAGCACAAGCCACTATTCTACACCCAACAAACACTTTGTTCCTACAAAGTACAATCTCTAAAAATGTTCCAAATATACAGGCATTAAGTCCACAGAAATATGAAAAAATAAAGAAAATATGACACTACCGGGGATGACCAGCTCTTCAATAACCCATCACCAAAGAGCATAAACCTAAAACTACAAGGGAAAGAGTGAGGGAAAACTAATTTGTGATACTTTGATTACATACAAAAGAACAGATGCAAGTTATTTCACTAGGCAAGAAAATCATAGAAACTCCATAATCTACCCTGAATAAATAAATTTCTATATTTAGAAATGGAATGCTTTTGAAAAAAGTCAGAAACAAAGAGTGGAACTAATATTGTGACACACTGTAACAACAACAGTTTCAGTCAGATAAGGAAGGAATTTGCATATGGACTTTAAGAAACCTGTTATCTTCTGGCCAGTGATTTATTATCTTGGAAAAATTTTAAACATCAAAAGAAAGCCTATGGTAGTTATTTAGTTGAAGATATCACTCACATATATCACATCTGACAGACGACTATTAGAAAAAAAAAAAAGAACATCAAAAATGGTCGTCAAGGGGTTGGGGATTTAGCTCAGTAGTAGAGCACTTGCCTAGCAAGCGCAAGGCCCTGGGTTCGGTCCCCAGCTCCAAAAAAAAGGAAAAAGAAAAAAAAATGGACGTCAAGAAAACTAAGAACACAATTAAGAAAGACTATACATGGACTGACCCTGGACTCTGACCTCATAGGTAGCAATGAATATCCTAGTAAGAGCACCAGTGGAAGGGGAAGCCCTGGGTCCCTGTTAAGACTGAACCCCAGTGAACTAGACTGTTGGGGAGAGGGCAGCAATGGGGGAGGGTTGGGAGGGGAACACCCATAAGGAAGGGAGGGGGAGGGGATGTTTGTTCGGAAACCGGGAAAGGAATAACACTCGAAATGTATATATAAGAAATACTCAAGTTAATAATAAAAAAAAAAAAGGAAGAAAAAAAAAGAATGGGGGACATATGCAAATAAAGAATTCTCAAAGAAAAAAGTCAGAGTACAAAGAAATCTATTCAAGAATTGAAACAAATCCATCTTTCTAATGGGTTTCAATGGGACAATGAAGCAAAATCTTTTGTCTATAGTCAATAGTTAAATGAAAAAAACTTGTCTAGAGTTTTTTGGTTAGTTGTTGTTTTGGTAAGAGTTACCCCATGATATAGAATTGACCCAATAGTCCCTCTATTGAACACCTGCCTCTGGAAAAGAAATTAGCATAAGGCTATTATGTAAGCATTTTCATCTGAACATTTAATTGGTTATGTATTATGCTATATTGTGTCTACACAGTTCAAGATATAAAAGCACATTAATGTCTGTTCTTAAAAGAATGGAAAAAGAAAGTATATCCTCATTGGTATGAAAATATTAAAATATAACATTAATATGAACTAAGAATAAAAGATTGCTTTCCCAGTATTCTCATTGAGGTAATGCAAAGTGTAGGCCAATGGGTAATAAGTGATAAATAAATATGACTTTTGTCATTCTAATGGAGTTTAAATTGATGAGATGTTGTTATATAGATTTGATTCCTTATAACAACAAATTCACTCTATGTATTATAAAATATCTTACTATAAATCTTTGTGTACGTTGAGAAAAATTTAATAAAGTTTTGAAAATTATAATTCAAGATATTTCACTCTGTAATAGTTTATCTATTAATGCTTATACCTAACTTGATGTTTTATCTATGTATTCTCAATGTACTTCCTGTATAAAACTAATTACTGTAAAGTGCCTAACACACGATTGATAGTACAAAATTAATAATAAAAATTTGTGTTATAATATATAGACCCAAATATTTAGAAAAAGCAAAGGAGAAAATATAATAAGATAAGTAGAAATAATTAAAGAGGAATGGATATGTGTGGGGCAGCAAGGTAGTGGAGCAGACATGGGGAAGAATAAACAACAAAACAAAAACTCATATGAAGGTGTAGAAGTATAGAATCTTTCCAAAATTTATACATATGCACATGTAAAAATATTTAAATTGCATTACCCTAAGAAAGGATACCTACAGTGTTGTTGTAAAAGTATAAAAAATAAAAAAAATGTATCTTTTCTTTCCCACTAGGTCTACTCCGCAGTGCCCCAAGATATCTCCTAGATATCTTGGCGGAAACACATCCCAACTCTGCGGTGGCCCAGCGTCTCCAGCCGCCCCACACTTTCCAACACTCAAACCGTCACATAAAAGAACACACAAAACAATAACCTTTGGCCCAATTGATAAGATATAATGGCCCACCTAAACATACAAAGCCCAGTACCATCCATCCCTTAAGAACATTCATAACAACCTGTAAATACACAGAATGGAATCTTAACGTCACCTGCCATGGCTTTTCTCCCTCTCCCTCCTCTCTCTTCCTCTTTCCTTGCCAGTCTCCTCCTCTTCCTTCAAACTCCTCTCCCGCCCATCGTTCCTTCTCATCCAATGACAGGCCTCCTTCTATCCTGTACCTGCCCTCACTGGTATTTTACAAATTAAATGGGGAGAAGGTTCTGATGAAGTCAGCTGAGTCCTGAGTACGGACTAGGTAGCTGTGCTTGTGCAGAATTAGCATCAAAATACAGATAACTCCAGGGCAAACCACAACACTACAGGACACCAAATAGCCATGAATAATAGGCCCTTACCACTTGTAATTTCTCTTTGGAAGTTGTTAGCTAAGACCCTTCAAAGGTCCCTAACCATTACAGGCTATTGTCAATGATTTGCATTACTTTTTAGTTCTTAAAAATCAGACCCAATTACAAAAGATATTGCACACATGAGCTACAAAACAGGAAGTGAGGCTTGACTTTGAGAAAAGTTGAAAGATTTCTTTGGCTTGAGAATTGCACTCTGTACACGTATAAACCAGCTATTAAGTCTTCCATTTGATATACCTTCTCTACCTTTCTTAATGTTTAATGAACCCATACGAGATTTCTGGATATTGGCTTCGATAGCGCCAATTTTCTATTTCCTACAAACATTGTTTCTTATCCTTTGTAGTGAATAACTTCTCTGGCTTGGTTATCAAGTTAGTTCATCTGTATCCACTTTTTAATAAAATATTAATACTGTGCCATGCTTTTCTCAGCTTCATTTTGTTTTCAAGTCTAAACTGTCTATTTAATCCTTTATTATACTTGTTCAATACCTCATAAATGTTTTAATATCATATCCTGAGAGCTTGCTTCATCTTTTGCCATTTATAGTTATTTTCAAATGCATTAAAATTTATCTAACTCACTATTCATATTATATTGCTCTACTATTCCCCTGCTAATTGTAATGCAATATTTAGCATTGTAAATTTCATGCTTTGTGATGTTGCTTGCTATTTTTTAAAACTCCAGTTTATGTTTTTGGACTTTTAGTGGTATAGAGTTTATTGTTAAATAAGTACTTTTTTTCTTGTATATTTTTGTGAGTTTTCTTTTAAAATTTGCCAGAGTAAATTGGAAGGAATCTAGTTTTAGGAGTAATTTAGCAATAATGTGAGTGTGACTCCTCCTTAAACACTGTAATTCATGAAGGAGCTCTGCTTTGGCTGGTTTATTTACAAATATTGTGGGTTCTGATAGTTTGGCGTGGTTTGACACCTTGCTTTTGAGGAATTTTCCGCCAAAGTTTAGTTTGCAGTCAATGGAAATTTTGCTTGTTATGGCCTTGAAAGATCTTTTCTGTATATATTTGATTTTTCCATTATCATTCATATATTGTCTCATCTTGTATCCATAAAATTATAAGCTATCCACTTTAAGTATCTCAAAATATACTTGCTTCCTTTTTCTTTCGAGTTCTTAAAAGATGCTTTGAGATACTCCCTTCAGAAAATATAATTTCATAACTTGTCTCCATTTGTTTCTCTACTCTTATAATTTAATATTGATTGATAATACTGTTTTTCCTCATACTGTCTTTAAATCAGGTTTTAGTGGAATATAGATCATAGTCTCTCAAACTTCCCTCCCTCCAGCCCATCCTCTGACTTGCCACTCTCATGTCAATAGCCTGTTTTTCTTTGATTATGACTGATACATAAAAATATTTCTATATTTTGTAAATATAACCTGATGAGTATGCGATAATTCTTTGCATATTGCATATGTTTTCAAGACTGACCACTCTGCGCTGCAAGACCAAAAGATGTGGCTAATCTCCTAGAGAAGCTAAAGAATAGTACTGCTCTCCAGAGTGCCTAGCTTTGCTTCTAGCAGTCATTAATTGCCTATACCTTTTTGTCTGGGGTTGGATACTATAAAATTTCCTCTGTCACATTAACATGGCCATCCATATTGTCATTCCTATGATCTTCTTTATGTTACTATTTCTAGGACAGACCAGGATAGACAGCACACTTTCTGGTATTCTGGTTTGTACATTTTCTCTGCTCCCTCTTCTAGTGTTCCCAGAGCGCCCGTTGCTGTAGGTGTCATGTAGGTGTATATGTTGGGGGTTGACACAACATGAAATGAGAAACCCTGCACTGTCTGCAATGCTGCTTTCTTATTCACTTTTCCCTGTCTTAGGATTTTAGTTATTTCACTAATATTTCAGAATTTTAATTATAATCTTCAGTGCATGATTTAATCAAGTGTAAGTTTTTAATACTTCTTTCTTTCTTTTCTTTTTTTTTTTTTTTTTGCATCCTCACCCTCCCTCCTGTCCTCCCCCTTTCTTCTCTGGCTACCCATCAATCTACTCTATCTCCATTTCTCTCCAGAAAAAGGCAGGCATTCCATGTTAACATGGTGTATCAAGTGGCAGTAAGAGTACGCACATTTCCTAATATTAAGGCTTGGTGAGGTATCCCAGTATGAAGAGAAAGGTTCCAAAAGCAGAAAAAAGCAATCAGAGACAACCTCTATTCCCATTTTTAGACATCCCACCATAAACTTAAACTACACAACTGTAACATATGCAGTGAGTTTGGTAAATTCCTAGGCAGAATCTCTAGGTGTTGGTTTGTTTTTATGGACACCTATGAGCACAGGTTGTTTGATTCTTTGGGTTTTCTTATGGTGTCCTTGACCTTCCTGGCTCTTGTACTAGCTAAAGTATGTTCATAGTGGTTTTATTCATAATAGCCAGAAATTGAAAACAACCTCGATATCCCTCAGTTAAAGAATGGATAAAGAGTTGGTACATTTACACAATAGAGTATTACTCAGCTGTTAAAAACTCACATCCTGAAATTTACAAGCAACTAAATGGAATGAGAAAGAAAATCATCCTGAGCGAGGTAGCACAAACTAGGCAGATAAACATGGCACATACTCACTTATATTAGCTGTAAAAGTAACCATGCTGCAATTCCCAGACCCAGAGGATCTAAGAATAAGGAAGACTCAAGTTGGAACTTAGGAGATATCCCTGGAAAGGGGAAATAAAATGAGTATCACAGTTTATCAGGTATCACCTAGAGGCAAGTTGGGATGGGAAACCTTTGATTTATATACAATTTATCCTGCCAACAAGATATGTCGAGGTAAAGTTACAAAAATTGTGGGAGTAGCTGAACAAAGTCTTGTCCAGCCAGAGACCCATGCCATGAGAGAGAGCCCATCCATGACAGTGATTAGAAGGTCAAGACCCACAAGCTGGCTAACCCAGAGACCTAGGATAGAACCAAGCATGACTGGCAAAACCCTCAATGAGTATTTCCTAATGATACTCTGCTATATTCATAGATTAGTGCCTACCCCAATTGTCATCAAAGTGGCTTCATCCAACAATTAATAGGAACAGAGGCAGAGAACAACAGCCAAAATTCAGATGGAATTCAGGAATCCTACAGGAGAGAGGGAAGAAAGATTGCAGGATCCAGAGAGGCTAAGTTTAATTTTAAATTAATCATTCCATATTTATTAATTTATTTGATAATTGAAAATTTCATTCAATGGTTCTCATCATATTCAGTCTCCTCCCCAATTCAGCCCATATCTATGCCCTATTCCCTACTCATGCAAATTTTTGTCTTATTTTTTCCTGTTTTTTTAACTCATCTGATCAAGCAAGCATTGCTCTCCTATTCATGGGAGTGTTTGCTTCAGTGGAATGTGGTCCATTTACCAGGTATCAGGGCATAACTCAATTACTGCTGGATATGCTGGTCATAATTGTTGTTCATAGGCACCATTATTGGGCATGGCTGTTATGCTATTCCCTCCTAAGCATGGCCACATGGTCTCTTATGGTATCATGAAAGATAGTCCTTAGAAGTCACATTCAGGTCAGTTCCAGCACAGGGACCTCTGGGCATTATTGTTGATCTTCAACAATAGGGGCTTACATTTCCTCTTGGGGGAAAAACCAATGGCAATAAACAATGTTCTCTCTCATAGGGCGTGTCTTGGACAATCCTCGTGCTTGGTTTATTTTGTTTTCCTGTGTGTGTGTGTGTTTGTGGCGGGGGAGGGTGAATGCATGTATGTATTTTCAGACTTTCTTAAAAAGCGAAATAAGTAATAATATTAAATACTATGTCCTGTGTACACTGGTAAAAAGTATTTTTTTTTGTTTTCTGTTTCTCTTTCTCTCTCTCTCTCTCTCTCTCTCTCTCTCTCTCTCTCTCTCTCAGCTAGGGATGATGGACATTTTTTGAGATACATCTTAGCCTCTTTTTTTAATTTTTTTGAGATCCTTCTTGTCAGGTCCTAATACTTCTTGTCTTTTTCTTTTCTTTCTTCTTTCTTTTTTCTTTTCTTTTTTTCCTTTTCTTTTAAGTTTTTTTTTTGTTGTATATTCTGACTATTAAGCCTCTGACATATGAATAGCTGGCAAAGATTGTCTTCCTTTGCATGGGCTTCCTCTTAAGTGACTGTGCATTCATTGTAGAGTTCTTCATCGCCTCAGTTAGCGGTTTTTCTTAAACAGTTTATTTTTTGATGTTTCTATGAGAGAAAGTATGCGCACAATCTCCTTCTCTGCATATTCATTATTAGGATATAGAAAGGCTACTAAGTTATGTAAGTTTTTTATTTATTTATGCTATCTATTTGTCTATCTGGCTATATTTTCTAGAAATTTTATGGCACAATTTTTGGACTTGTAAAATACCATGTTTCTGCAAATAAGGATACTGAAACTTTATTTGTTCATTCATATATTCATTTATATATCTATCTATACATATCTATCTGGCTTAGATTTTATATGCATTGGAGTATTGCCAGCCTGTATGCCTATGTGATGGTGTCAGACTATTTGATGTAGCTGGACTTACAGGCATTTGTGAGTTGAACCTGAGTTCATGTAGTTGCTGGGAGATGAACACATACCTTCTGGAGGAGTATCCAACCTTCTTCACCACTGAGATATGTCTTCAGCCCTCCTTTCTCCTACTTGTATCAATTTAATTTACTCATCTTTCCTTATTCCTTCATTCTGTATTTCAAGCACAAGCATTGATAATCAGTATGAAATATGGATATCCCTATTTTGTTCTTTGAGTGAGATTGCTTCAAGGTTTGTTCCTTTTTGAATGTTGCTGACTGTACATTTCTCAGACTTAGGTCTTATGCTGAGGTATGTTCTAACAAGCGGTGTATTGTGGAGGACTTTTAACAAGAAGCCATGTTGGATTTTGTCAAAGGCTATTTTTTAACATCTGAGGAAATGATCATTTGATTTTTGATTTAAAGTATATTTATGTTGTTTATTACATTTATATTGTTTATGATAATCCAGTCATTCACTTTAAAGATCAAGTCAACCTGGTTTCTAGGTAGATAAAATTTTTGATCTCTCTGTAATCTCTTTGTAAGAATTTCATTGAGAATTTTTGAATCTATTCATCAGTGGTATTGGCTATAGTTGTTGTTGTGTTAGGTTTGTGTCTTTATCAGTTCTGAGTGTTAGAGTGACACCGTTTTCATAGAAGGAATTTGCATATATGCTATCTATTTTTTTAAATTTAAGAAAAATTAGGCTTAGATTCTTTTAATATTTAAAGGAATTCTAGTGGGAATACATATTGTCCTAGACTTCTTTTCACTAGAAAGTTTTGAATTATACTTCACTATTCTAAATTTTTATGGATCTCTTTGGTCGGTTGATTTCTTCTTCATTGAAATTTGGTGATCTGACTTAATCTAAAATAATCAGTCACTTATTTTAGGTTGTTGAGCTTAACTGAGGACAGGTTTTTGAAATGTTCTTTTATAATATTCTGAATTTTTCCATATCTGTGGTAATGTTTCTCTGTTAATTTTGGATCCTGTTTATTTGTATCTGCACTTTCTTTGTTTTGGTTAGGTGTGTTTATTTTCAGAAAAAAACCAACTCTTAGAATCACTAATTCTATCTATTTTTTGATTGTTTGTTTCTTTGTTTCTATTCCATTGATTTCTGTTCTGACGTTTTAAAATTCTTGTCATTGATGGGATTTGAACTTGTTTTTTTCTATGGTTTTTCCCTGTAAAATTTTTTAGTTGTACCATTAATTATTTCTTTGTGATTTTTCTGATTTTTTAAATGAAGGTCTTTAGAGCTGTTAATTTTCTTTTTCAACTGATTTCAATATGACCCAGGGGCTTTGCTGTGTTATATTTTTATTTATACTTAGTTACTGAATTTTTTTCCTTCTTTCTTAACTTTTTCTTTACTTATTCATCATTCAGTTTGAGCTGCTTAATCTCCTTGATTTTGCATGTGTTCTAGAAATGTGTTTGCTGACAATTTTTAGTTTAATTTTATTGTTTTAAGATAAGGTAAATGGAGTAATTTCTCTGTGAATTTGTAAAGGATTCTTTGTGTAGCAGCATGTAGTCTGTCTTATAAACATTTCAATGCAATACTCAGTAGGAGGTGTAGTGTTCGGTGTAAGTGTGAAATATGGTGTCAATATCCTGTTAGATCTACTTAATGTATGATGCCAATTATTTCCGATGTTTCTGTTTCAGAAACCTGCCTATTGAAAAAAAATAGAAAATTAAAGTCACCTACAATTACATACAATTAACTACTTGATATTAATTTGCATGATAAATCTTCATGAAATTGGGTGTACCAGAGTTTGCTGTGTATGTAAAAGATGGGTTTAATTCCTGAATAACTAGTCCCTTCAGTAGAATAAAATGTCATTATCTCCATTTATTAATCTTGGATTTTTGTCGATTTTGTCAGATATTAGAATACCAACAATTGATTTTTTAGACTGTTCTAATTTTTATCACAGTGTTTTTGTCCATCTTTTTATTCTTAAATGTTGTATAGCATTCCCGCTAAGTTATGTTTCTCATAAACAAGAAATAGAAAGATTTTGTTTCTTGATCTATTCTGTCAATCTGTATCTTTGGATTAGGAAATAAAGGCCACCGATATTTCAATGTAGTATTGAACTGTGCATGTTAATTTTGGTCCCAGTGATGTTGATATTTTGGCTTATTATTTCTTTACTCAGTCATATTTTGAGTTTTATTAATTTTGTTTTCATAATTTTCCAGCTGTCTCTCTTCTATGCTCATTCCTAAGTTTTGCATGAGGTATATACTGTATTTTTGTCAAATTTGCCTCGTTAGATATACTGTGTTTAAGTCTCTTTATTGTGGAACATGTTTCTTTCTCTTTGATTTATGGCATAATTTTGCTCATTTAGTCAGCATTGTTTTCTTCTTCTATGCCTATCTTTCAAGGTTTTTTTTCTCGTTGTTTCTCTTGTTCTTTTTTTCTATTATTTAATGTGTTTTTATTATTTAAAATTGTTCTTATTCCTTGATTGTTTGGTCTAGAAACTCTACCTTGGATTCCTGATAGTTCATCTTCTCATATATTTGTACTACATGTTAGGCTTTTCTTTGAATTTTCTAGTTGAGTTATTGAATATTTATATCCCATATTCATTTCAGCTTGAATCCTATTCTGGGTTTCAGTCTCCTTATTGATTTGTGTTATATATCCCTAGATTGTATACATCATTATCATCTGGTAATGCAATTTTTAAAGTAATATTTTTTTTTATCCTGGCTAGTTCCTAAACCTACCTAATCCTTCTTAAACTACTTCTAGTGCCTCCCAGACAAAAAACCCTGAGACACTTCCATTTTTAGTATTGATCTGGTCCCCACCAGGGTGTTCCCACAATGTTCTTCCACTCACCTCCTGTTGAATACCCATCCCCTCCCACCCCCCTGTTCTGTCTCCATTACTCCTGGCTTATATCAGAAGTCCAGTCCTCCTATTCTCTCATCTGCTCAGCGATTAGTTGATGAGCCTGTACTGAAAAATCAGAGAATAAATAGAAAACATTTGTCCAACACCGAACTAAGAGATACTCTTGAATTACTGCTAAACTATACCTGCTTGTTTATATAAAAGATGTGCTAACGTCAGAATGAAAGGCTGGAAAGGTGTTGTACCAGAGAAGAGAAGATGGTGTAATTTCAACAAGAGAAGAAAAACTATGAATTCTTGCAAAATTGATACAAATACTATTTGACAGGTAGATACCTCTTGAATATCCTCCAGCCTATAGACATGAAGAAGGAAATCAAAAAGAAAAACTAAAAAAGGTAAAGTATATACTCATTCTGCATATGGGAACAGCTCTGAGACTTGCTAAGACATAAAAACGTCTCCAGCCAAAATTTCAGCTATGTGTAGTCGATAAATGATATTGGTTTTAGAATCTTCAGGATTTATCTTGCCATCCTTTCAAGAAGAATCAAATAACAGTTGCAAACACATATACAAATAAATTGAAGCAAAATATAACCTCAATTTTATATCAATATACGAAGAAATATACGAATATAACACTTTTTGGTGTATTAATGCTCTTTGATCTAGAAGTGGATCCAATGATCTATTCTTCATTCCTATTATTTCCTTATTATTCCTATATCTTCCCCATTTTCTTTTTATCCTATCTCTACTGTACCCTATGTTCCTCCTAACATTACATAGGAGAGAAAGAATAAGGAAGAGAAAAAGAAACAGAAAAAGAAATATCTGAACCCAACCCACTTTTGTTTCTTCTCTGACCAAGAATATAAACAACTTACAGCAAACATCCATCATCAATTGAAAGACCAAAATCCACCCACCTTGATGTTGGGAATGGGACATTGTTCTCTTACAATTGCTTCCTGCTGCCTTGGGGCATTTGTTTTCTTTTGCCTCCACTCCTAAATTTGGGATAAGTCTTAGGAAAGCTGGCTGTGGCATGTGCTATCTAGTCTCTGATGACTGACTGAAGTCCTGACTGGAACATTCTGTGATGCTGGACAATGTAGGGTCAACAGCTGTATTTGAAGCTGTCTTGCGAGCTGGGGATTTGATTAAACAGTGACTATGTCAGTCTGAGATAGAATCAGGCAGGATATGAGAGTAAACATGCCTCAGCCGCTTAGCGTCCTTTTTTTTCTGGTTGTGTTATTCTGTGAACATATAAGTTTTTAGAGACAATACATATTTTTTTCATTTACTTATATATGGAATGTTCAGTGTGCACAATTTAGCTAAAGATAATTCCTTGCTTTCTTTTGGGGGTTCTTTTATACTTTCTTTGCTCTGATTAAAGAATCCCCTAATCTCTGTTCTATGACCTATATTGTAGCATTCCATACTTCATTCCTTTTTTAAATCTATTTTATTGTGATCTTTCTTAAAGAGGATATATAGTATTTTATATCTATTTTCCTTTATACATTCCTTTGGATTGTAAGGGCAAACTGTAATATAAAATGTTATGTCATTTGAAAGGATGGCATGATAAATGCTGAGGATTCTGCAACGAACAGCATTTATTGCCTTTGCTTAGCTGAAACCATTCATGTCTCAGGCAGTCTCAGAGCTGTTCCCATGTAGGGGAATCAGTGTATATTTTATCCTTTTTGTTCTCGGTCTTGATTTCTCTCTTTCTGTTTGTGGCCAGGATTGTCAGGAGGTTTCCACCTGTCAAATATTATTTTAATCAATTTTGCAAGAATCCATAGTATTTCTTCTCTTGTTGACATTAGACCATATTTTGTTGCCCAGTGGAACACATTTTCCGCCATTCATTCTGAGGTTGGGACATCCTTCATATAAACAAGTTAGCTTAGTTTAGCAGTGTTTTCTACAATCAAATGAGCTTTGGCAGTCATGCTAACTGTCTCATTGACATTTAAAATATTTAAAGCCAATAAAGTATTATTTAATCTATCTTTGGGAAATTCCATATCCTGCTTCTTGTTTAATGAGCATTTCCTTTAAAGTATGATTAGGTCTCTCCACAAATGTTTGACCTGTTGGCTGTAACCTATACCTGTAATAGGATGTATGATGTAATGTCTAAAAGATTGTTGTATTCTAACTAATACATACATACATGGAAACATCATCAGCTATAATCTGTGAAGACATTTCCAAGATAGCCAGTAACTCTAATAAATGGGAAATCTCAGAATCATCCTTTTTAGAACTTTAGGTAGAATCCAATTGGAATTTTTGAATATGCATCAATATGCATTAATATGTTTACATATTTAGCTTTTCAAACTCTATGAAATGAAAAGCATAATCTACTATATGACATTGCTCTAAGGTAGTATCAATAAGTAGAATCTGGATTCTTGACTTATTATGTTTTGTCTCTATGGGTTGCCATTCTAATTTTTGTTAACCCTATGCATTTTCTCATCTGGAAGTAGCCTCCCTGGTGTTACTGTAGGTACTAGATTGGATTCTTCTTCTAAAGATTCTTTGCACTGATTTAAAGAATCTCCTATCCTCTGCTGATGACCTATAACATAGCATTCCATCTTTAGTCCTTTTTAAAATCTGTTTTATTGTGATCTTTTTAAAAGAGGATATGTGGTATTTTAATCATTAGCGATCGTATAATTATTTCTATTTTGTTGACAGTTAAATCAAAACTATATGGGTTCGAAACCTTCTTCTACAGAATTTTTCATTTTTTAATTTGGAAAATGTTTTCCTTTTAAATGTTTTAAGCTTTCTTTTTTCTTTGGAAACTTCACTTTAGTTCTCTTTATCATTTCTTTAGAGATTTATTGTGTCCTTCTTTCTCTCTCCTGAATCTGGAGACATTAATTTTTCTTTCCTTGGGGATTTCACTGTATTCTTTTTTTCTCTGTCCTTTGCTTGGAGATTCTACTTTAAAGTGTGTATTTATTTACTTAATTAAAAAAAATTCTCTCTGGGGAATCTTGAATATTATTTAATTTTCACTGTACAGATTTTATTTCATTAATTTCAAATTATTTTTATCTGTCTAGGGTGATTTATACCCAGTTTCTTTCATTCCCTCTCTACAATTAATACATAACTAAAAATCATAATTTCAAACAGCTTTTACCTGGTTAGAAGTTTTGTTATTTTTGATTTCTTCATGTCTTCTCTCAGTTAACTCCTAGTTCTCCACATGGTGTGTTTCCATATCTCTTTCTTTTAGTTCACAGGGATAAGCAAGTCTGCCTTCTTTGTGTATCTAGGAGCTGCCTTACTGGATGTGGACCCCAACCCCTCCCCCAATCTGGGGAGTTGTTGAGCCCACAGAAGTTGGCTGTTCTGACCAAAATGAACTCCTTCTCAGAGGGATTTAGCCTTCTGCCTAGCTAGAAAAATCAGTCCTGGAAGGCTTGCCTGTGTTGAAGAGCAAGGTTCTTTTATTCACCTGAGGCTTCCTAAAAGAATTGCCTCTGTTTTGTCTTTCTGGAGTTTTCTGATCCCTTTCGCAGCTGCCGATAAGGCCTTAGTGCACTGCCAGGGAGGTAGGTGTCTATTCAAAAAGCCATGAACTCCTACTTATGAAACTGTTATTGCTCAGTGAATATATATATTAAATATGAATATTTTATATTATATATACATATATATGTGTATATACACATACACACAAATATATATAGGGAACAGATCTAAGAAACTGCTCTGTATCCAAGGAGTACTTTTTTTCTTATTTTGCCCAGAAATTTTCTAACTTTGTACTCTATGCCCAATGGTAGACACCAAATGGAGTTAAACTTTAAACGTGATAATATTTTCTGTGTCCCAAATAAATATCAAATAATATCAAATAAATGAGGCAGAAAATGTGTTATTTAATCAAGTTTTACAACATAATAGCTGAGCTGTATTAATCTATTTTTAATTGGATATTTTATTTATTTACATTTCAAATGTCATCCCCTTTCTCGGTTTCCCCTCTGGAAACCTCTTATTCCATCCCCCCACCCCTTCTATGACGGTGCTTACCCACCCACCTGCCCACTCCCGCCTCCCCACCCTGCCATTCTGCTACACTTGGGCATCAAGCATTCACAGGACCAAGGGCCTCTCCTCCTACCGATGTCCAACAAGGCCATCCTCTGCTATAAAAGCATCTGGGGCCCATGGGCTGTGCTATGTGTACTTTTTAGTTGGTGGTTTAGTCCCTGGAAGTTCTGGGGTTTCTGATTATTTAATATTGTTGCTCTTCCTATGGGGTTGCAAACACCTTCAGTCCTTCAGTCCCTTGTCTAACTCCTCCATTGGGGATCCAGTGCCTACTGCAAGCATCTGTCTCTGTATTGGTCAGGATCTGGAACAGCCTCTCATGAGACAACTATATTAGGCTCCTGTCAGCAAGTACTTCCTGGCATCCACAATGATGCCTGGGTTTACTGTCTGTATATGGATGGATACCTGGGTGGGGCAGTCTCTGGATGGCCTTTGTTTCAATCTCTATTTCACACTTTGTCTTCATATTTGCTTTAGACACGAGCAATTCTGGTTTAAAACTTTAGAGATGAATGGGTGGCCCCATCTCCCAACTGGGGCCTCACCTAACCTCTGGATATGGTCTCTCCAGGCTCTCCCTCCCCTTTGCTGGGCAGTTCAGCTAATCTCATCCCTGTTGGGTCCCGGGAGCTTCTTGCTTTCCTGGCATCTGGGACTTGCTGGTGGCTACCGCCACTTCTCCATCCCCCATTGTTACACACCTCTGTTCAAATTCCTGACCCTCTGTATATCATCTTTGTATCCTCACATACCTGATCGTGCCTCCTTTTCCCCCTCTCCCTCCTCTCTTCCTCCCAAGTCTCCCTCACCCTCTACCTTCTGTGAGTATTTTGTTTCCTCTTCTAAGAAGGACTAAAGCATCCACTTAAATCTTCTGAACTGATCTGGCTACCTCCCAGGTACTGGATCACAAGATACTTGCATTTTTGCATTGATTTGGCTGTCTATGCTCCTGGTGTATTCCACTTGATGTCTCATGGACCCTCATCTAGTGGCAACTCCTCTGTTCCTTTTTCTTTCTCCCCTTCCACTCATTTCATCAGAAGACCAGCCCTATTCTGTCCTTTGCTCATTGGCTGATCAGCTTTAATTAACAAATATGAGGATAAACATGAAGCAGTGTTTGCATTAAGACAGGAGAAACTTAAAATAAGCATAACCTTACCATGTCTGGACTGCAACCAGATATGGGGTAGAGAAATCAGCATTTGAAAAGCATAAGGATAACCATTGCACAATGAACAACAACATCATATATGAACCATCAGCCTTATGTTTGCCTTCTTTGGAAATTCACTCAGGTATTTCCTCTTCTTAAATTTGCTGGCCTAATTTCTTGGAGCTTTATCTTTGTATCTTCTTTAAACTATGATTTTCTAAATGATGTTTATGACTGTCTATGACTGCCCTTTTAAATTCTGTGTCCTGGGATAAGCTAACCCTCTTTTTTTCATTTTCTTTCTCTTTCTTTCTTTCTTTCTTTCTTTCTTTCTTTCTTTCTTGCTTGCTTGCTTGCTTGCTTGCTTGCTTTCTTGTTTTTGAGAGAACATATTAGATACTGGCTTTGTCCTCCATAATATTTGCATTTTTGTAATGAGATCTGTACATATGCACTAGTTTTCTAAATCTGAAATGGACAAAACAGGTTGGGGAAGTATAGAGAATGTGTTGAGAACAGTGGCCTACGTGCTTGAAATGGTTTGGATGAAATGAAGCCACACTGACAGAGGTGACTGACCTAACTGGTATACAACATGTACCTCCTGGTATGAGTCTTGGGTGTAAGAGTAGATCTGGCTGGTTGTAAATGTTGTATGTAGGATCCAATGATAGTGTTGTGTGTGGAGTATGCAGAAAATGTTCTGCCAGAAACCTAGAGGCAAGGTGATTTACAAGCAGGGGAGATAAGGTTAGGGTAAACACTCTATGTGGGACCCAAGATATGGCTGGTTAGTAACGAAGTGTGAATGGGAAGGATCAGGGACATTCAAAGTTATAGACCCTGAAAAAGGACGTTTTCTTTCACCAAGATCAAGCATGGTGAAACAGGTAGATGCAGCCAGAAAAAGGATTTGCCTGTGGGAGTGGGAAGGATTGGGCATTGCAGGAAACTAGGGATTAATTACAGGGCAGCAGGAGGTGTGTGCAGAATAGACTGAACCAGAGTTAAGATAGAGCTTCTTAGCTGGGGAAAAGTCATTGACAGAGAAATTAGGGAGACATACTGGACTGAACCAAAACTGGAGTTTTGAGACAAGGAGGTTTATGTGTAAGATACTGCAATGCTTAATATTGTCATACATTTATCAAACCACATAGATTACAAAACACAAAGTATATATGTATATAATTTATGTATGTTATTCATTTTAATGTATAAATAGTATGTCATGAATTTGAAAAAATGGATCATTCTAATGCAAGGTGTTAATAAAAGGTAAGAGACAGGAAGGGAATTGGTGAGGTACAATGTAAGGTAGTTATGTTCTCTGCATAATCACGCAACAAAGCAAACTTTGCTTAAAACAAATATCTTAATTAAAACTAAACTTATGGGCAATGATTGTGGGTCTTTGTTGAACATAGACTCTTACCTCACATAGATCCAATTTGTCCACATAGAACTAAAATTCACAACATATAAACAAAAATGTGGCGGTTTCAGGAATGCTTAATTTCAAAGAACAGTTTTTCTGGAAACAATGTCTGTGAAGTTGGAGACTTGGGAGTGCAGTCACTCAGGAATGATTCTTGCATAGCAGAGCAGTCGAAAACAAAGCACTCGAAACCTGAGCAATCAGAGGTAGCACAGTACAGTGAACATAGCTTGTTATGTACAGAAAGCTAATTGTCTAGAAATATTAGCAATAACGAAGAAAGTACATTGACTGAATGAGTAAGACATGCCATGAATGTGCACTGATACAAGTATTACACCAAATAAGGAAATAAGCAACCTCCCTCCCTTTTCAAGCATGTCTAATAGACATGTTAGTCCTGTCTTACAGACAGGAAACAATACTGCAATGTTCAAGGGAAACAGGGACACTGGTAGCAAACTGCCCAATTGGTGTGGCTACAGATGACCACTGTATGACACTAATTAGAAATACTGGAAAGGTAAGTTCCTCATCCAAACTATTTACAGGGAATAAAAATGGAAAGTCTCAAAGCAGGAACAGAGGGTCCTTTTCAATGGTGTTCCTTTTCAGAACAACTGATAATCTGTCTTAGAGACATGGAGCTGGAGTTCCTCTCAGCACTGCTGCAAGTTGGTTTTGTCAAGGAAGAAAGATTGCAGAGAAGCCATTACTAAGGCAGTGGGTGATACGTACAGTTAGATTTAATTAGGGCAAAGTGATAACTGATGGTTTTAGCAACAGAATTAACACAGATGGTTGAAAAAGACAAATTTAGTATCTTCAGTCTGGAAAATGTCAGGCTTAGCATAGATAATGAAGTCCCGGAAAATAAAGAATCAAATAAAGGCTCTACTTGAAATGGCAAATGATTCTAGGAAGGAAAAGTCTTCACACACTAGACTTTGAATTCCTGAATAGATAATGACTACATTAACTTACCTCAGATTTTTCTGCTACATTAAATTAATGGGTCCTCAATCCCATATAAGGCTACAAAGTCTAGATTTTCACTGTAAAATAAGAAAATAAGATATGATGGCTGCAAATCAATTTTTTTGTTATATTGTATTTGAAATTTGCCCTCGAATACATACCCAAGGATATTTTTCATGGAAATTACAACTATAGATATTTAAAAAATTGATAGTAATCTTTATTTGTTTTTATATACAAACAAATTAAATTAGCACCTTATTTTCTATGGAATATTAATTATAAATCAAATTCTACTCTAAAATAATACTATTCCAATTTGACAATACTTAAAAACTATTATCTTCTCCAACATACAGAAAAATGTAAGCGAGTGAGATCAAACTAATGGTGACCTTTAATGGAAAATCAGAAAATATAAACTAAGCAGTGCGGGTTCTTATTGGACACCAAAAACATTTTCTAGCATTTGGTTGCTAGAAAAACAGTAATAAGGATGTATCATGACTAGTAATGCCTTAAGTTCCGTTTGTCATTTAGTCAGGAAAAAAGCAACCAATCAGCAAAAACTGTCTGGGTTTAGAAGAAGGACAACCGTGCAGGACACTCAGGCATCTCATAGGAGGAGTGAGCAGCAAGGGAGGGGCAAAATGGGTGTGAAAACACAGCAGTTGTCCTACACTGAGACAGAACAAACTTCTTAGGCAATTTCTTAGTTTTTAGCCTCTCTTTTAATATGCTTAAGACACTGCTAATATTATTGGTGAGTATAATTTTCTGCCAAGAATTGGCAGGCAGTTCCAATGCTAGCCCTCCTAAGGGAGCAATTGAAAGTAATGGCAAGTCGTATCATATTCTATAATTCTTCTAAACATCATAAACAAGATTCCCAGAAGTCATGGAGCCTCCCAAGCTATTACCGGCCATATGTGAACTCAACTTCCAAAAACTCATGATATTAATTTTTTTCAGTGAATAAAATAAATGCCACCAGATCACAAAGTAGTTTTGGCTTATGTGGAGAGAAAGCCGATATCTCTGTGTATCAAATGTTCAGCATCTCTACTAAAATTCTCTCAAAAAGTATTAACCATTATCTCTAAAAATTAAATTAATGCTCTTACACAGTTATCCTCATTTTTGAAACTAGAAATATATTCTACAAGTAGAAAGCAATAAAAATGAGAGAGTCAGACTTCTGTTAGAAATTACCAAAGAGGAAACATTCCATTATATTTTCTAAAACAGAAAAGAATGAAGTAAAGCTTTAAAAGGCACACAAAGTGTAGCCCCCGGCCTATTAATATAAAGTGCCTTAGAAACATAGTTTTAAGCTAGTTTCCTTAATTTGCCACTGAATTTATTGCCTAGAATATCCTGCCATGGCTATGTTATGGTGTTAAATAAAGAAAATGCCCAGCCATTAAACCATATGTAAACGTAAGAAAGGTAGCATAACATACTAATCTAAGTTGCATTTTCATTTTGAAATAAAATTAGTGCTATACTCATAAACCCAAGTAATATCAGCCACTATAAATATTCAAGACAATGATCGTCCAGGGTTCTTCTATATCCGGAAGGTAGTATAAAGCTTTTATGTCCTTTGTCTATTCTCATTCTTTATTATGAAATATATACAGCAACCACAAGTATTGAATTTGTTCAGTGCTTCTGTATTACGGTGGTTTCAATAGGAGTGGCCCTAAAAGTTCATATATTTGCATCCTTAGTCACTAAAGAACAGCACTATTTGAACTGTTAGGAGTTGTGGCCTTTTTGGAAGAAGCATGTCCTTGGAGGAAATAGGACACTGTGGTCAATTTTGGGGTTTCAAATGCTCAAACCAGGCCCATTATCTCTCTCTTCCTCCTGTCTGCCAATCCAAACGTACAACTCTCAGCTGTTCCTCTGGCTGTGTCTGCCTGTGTGTTGCCGCACTTCCCACCATGATGACAATAGACTGAACCCCAGAGACTGTAAGCAAATCCCAAATAAGTGATTTCATTTTCAAAGCTGCTGCTGTCATGGCGTCTCTTCACAACAATAAAGCATTGACTAAAACAGATAAACATATAATTTCTAAGTTCAGGTCTTTTTAATGTCCATACATGTTATTCATAGTAATGACATCAAGTGAATTTTTAAACTATTAGATAAAACAGTGGAAATTATACCACTAAGTATATAAAGCAACATGATCTAAACTTTATTGACACAAGATATATGACCAGATTGCTTAAAGCTGTACTGGCATAAAAACAAGACAATTTAGAGCAAAACTAACCTAATACAATGTAGCAGTGTCATTCTGCATACGCAGAGACTATAAGAGCAATGTTCCAAGAGAGCATGCAAGATGAACACATGTGTTTAATTGTACATTTCATAAGACTCAGAAATAATGATTAGAAGAATAATGATTTTTTTATTAGAGCTCTCTACATGGATTTATTGACTACCTTAATTTTAGTTTGATATATTTAAGTTTACATATGAAAAAAGATGATTGATAATAATATAATAATAATACGTGAATCCATAGAAACACTAACATTTTAGAAAAAATATATGAGAGATTTACAGTACAGATTATATTTTTATGAGAATAGCAAACCTAAGGATAACTATGTTAACAACAACAACTCATGTAGCCTACAAGCAACAGTAAGTTTTCCTTTATTTAAATCAGATTATGGAAAAGTAACATGTTGATTATTATTATTATTATTATTATTATTATTATTATTATTATTACTCCAAATTCTAGATGTCTAACCACACTAGTGTATGTACAGTCTTGGAATGCATCAGGATAAAATATCTCTCAGTATCATACCAATATAATTCTTGTGGTCATCAACTAATTATGTAGTTTGTGTGTTGGAAGACCTGTCATTAAGGTATTAACAGGTGAAAGACAGAGCAATCATTTCTTGTGTTCCTTAGAGAATGAACTGTTGTGGTACAATGAATTTTGAAATGCAATGTAAAAGATGCTGATATAACCAATTTTCCAATTTTAGATAAAATAATGTGTTCAAAGATTATATATGAATAACATTATGCTATTTTCCTAAAAAACACTTCCTGAATGAAGTAATATTGAATCTCACAAAAATCCAACTAATTTCTGTCATGAGAAAAGGAAGTCTTACTTTCCTTTTTCTTTCTTTCTTTTTTTTTTTTTTCTCAGAGCTGGGGACCGAATCCAGGGCCTTGTGCTTGCTAGGTACCACTGAGCTAAATCCCCAACCCTGAAGTCTTACTTTCTAAAAGCTATTTTAACTAAACCTAATGGTCTAGGGTAATGTTAAAATAACTCATTATTTTACCAAAATAATTATTACCAAAATATCCAAAATATGGCTTGTTTGTCCAAAGTGAAATATACTGTAATACATTGTCAAATAACATTCTATATTCATTATTTTAAATCTCATGGACATGTTTATCATGAATATCATGAAAATATGAATAATACCATTTGCTTTCTTGGTAAAGTCACAGAGCTCACAATAACTCTTGTCCTTCACAGACCAAGGAATTTCCATTTATACTTCTTGCTTTCTTAAATCCACTATTAAATTGTAGCTTATTAATATTGTAACGACTTTTGTTTATAGAGTAAGAAAGTACCTCTTTCTGGCTAAAATGGTACAAAAATATTTTAAAATATCATTGTTGGAGCAACATTAAAGACCCACTAAGTGACACTGCCTTCCACTGAAGACAGTAAAATGTACACCTGAGCAGAGACCTAGCATTTCAGTTAGGTTGGAAAATGCCCTTGCAAAGAGTTGATTTCTCAGCCTCTCCTGAAGGTATGAAGAGATAAAAGGAGATAATTGACCCTTTAATAATATAATGAGGTTTTACTTATGAGAATTTTGTAACATACTGCTGTGGGTCCCCCGTGATGCGATGCTGGGTCTGCACACTCCGAGCTTCATTAGCCTGCCTCTTTTTAAGTTTATCTTTTCTTTTGCTTTTTAAAATTACTTTATTTGCATTAAGAGCAACAGTATCTTTAGCCCTTCTTAAAGCTCTTCTTCCCACCGTGTTGTGGTTCCCATGATGAACCCAAACAGCATGGCTCTTCACTCTTCTCTTTTCTCCCCTTCAGCATATCTGAACAGCATATGCCAGCTCAAAATTACCAGTAACATCATCTGATTATGCTATTTTTATATAAATACTTCTGGTGGCACTATGTGAATAGAACAAGTTAAATTAATTTTAAAAACAGAGGCTTTAGTTATACTTACATATTCATATAATACCTTTCTGTACCTTACTGGCATTTTCACTTCTATTATACACAGAATATATATGAGTTAAAAGTGGACAAAGTCACACTAGCTAATTTCAAGCCAACAGATTTTGACAGAACTTACGTGCGGAACCACTGGTAACCACATTAACTGAGCCTCTCCCCTGATCATTACGAAGGGATTACCATAGAAATCCAGGCAGCACATGAACTAGGAGATGGGCCATAGTGTCTAGGATAATAAGAAAACTAAAATTTTGTTACTGGAATTGGAATTATCACTATAAACAACATCATTTAGTGCAATACCTGAAAGCAGTATAACCATGATAAGACATTTTTTTCAAGAGACCTTTTCATTGTTTCTCCCACATGGTTTCTAGACCAAATGGTTCCTCGTTGCCATCTGATATAAGATGTAAATAAATTGAAATTGCACAACTAGACCCCAAAGAGCTTTATGAAGTTGATGTCACCTTAGCATAAGTCATACGACTGTAACATGATTAATCTTTCATTCTTCTCCCCAGAACGAAGATGACTTTGTCTATAGCTTCAGTAACATGTACCAATTTGCAATCAATTTCCAATGCGATCATAATTTTCTGTCATTAAACTAATAGATATTTTAGTTAATTATGATACCTAACTGGTAATGCAGCAAAAGATCCAGAAAATATAGGCATAATTCTGGTCCTTATGAATGACACATAGAAGTAAATCATTTTACTAGAATAAAGATTGGTAGATGCAAAATGATTTCTTAATAAATGATGTGAGTTATATGTGTCCTTCAAATAATGTTCAAAATATGATTCACACAAATTAAAATGGTGTGTATATCATGAATATATGTGTGCTGTTTGTATCATAAAATTCATCCTTCAAGAAATCATAAGAATTGTATAAATATATATTAAATACAGATGTTAGAAAATATAAGAGCAAATAGAAGTAGGACTTTTTGTGAAGTAGATAAAAATCAAGAAAAATAAAAGATATTAGGATAATACATTTATGCAAAAAATTTCTTTGAGATTTATTGTTGACTAACACAAAGCTTTTAGCAAAGAGGAAAAATAAAACTATTGTTATATAAATTATTTAATGACAGTTATCCCAGTATTTTATGCTCAAATGAAAGAATTTTTTCACCTCTTTAATTCAATTCACTAAAATTCAATTCAATTTAAGTGGAAGAAAGAAATCATACAAATCTACTTTGATTTTTTTCATACAATATGATTGCAGAAATTGGCACTTAAGCTAAAACAATGGTAAAAATATTTTATATGAAATGAAAAAATGATTATGGAAATAAATGTGATTAAAACTAAATATAGGAACCAGTAAAAAATTTAGAAAACAAAACTAAATGTACAGAGAGACCACTAATTTATGAATGAATTAATGTACAACATCAAAATAATCATCAGGTTCATGATAGTTTTTTTCTGTTTGTTTGATTGTTTTTATTTATTTTAAGGGGAAGGGAAAAGGAGAAATATCACACAAACCAACTCTGTATGAGAGAAGGAAGGAGCTGCAGGAGGAGCTCGCAGGCCTTTTTGTATAGGGCTCTTGAAAATGCTGCAAATAACGTTTAACGAGGTATCTTAAGGAAGGCAAAGTTTTTTGTTTGGTTGGTTTTGTATTTTTTCCCAATATCTTCTTGGTTAGACAGATAACTAAGGTCAAGTATGTGAATTTATTATTATTATTCTTTAATCTTTTATTACAGTCCAGTCATTATCCCCCTCCTAGTCTGCCTTCCGACATAACCAAGGAGAGGGCGATGGGATAGGGAAGTTGAGGAGGGAAACCAGGAAAGGGGATAACATTTGAAATGTAAATAAAGAAAATATGCAATAAAAACAATTGATAAATGGAAATTGAAAAGATTCTGTAAGGCGATAGACATAGTCAATAGGAAGGGAAAGTTTTATGGGGGGAAAGTTGCTTTTAAAATTAAAGGATTTCTCTGTCTCTCTCTCTCTCTCTGTGTGTGTGTGTGTGTGTGTGTGTGTGTGTTCCTAACTTTGTTTTATTCCTAGCAGGTGTGTATATTTAGGAAAAGAAAACAGAAAAGAGGGAGAAAGATCAAGGTAGATGTTTGAAGTAAGTAAATAGTCTTTTTCCTGATGAAAGGGGCATCATTTTTCATAGAGAATTCATGTCTTTCCCAAGAGTGTGAAGTGTGATCCTTAATGCATCCCAATAAAAAGTTCTTAATAGATATAATTTCTGTGATTTGCAATCTTATAATGACTGAAAATAAGCTTTGACATTCTATCATTTCATTGTTCAAGTGTAAAAGAAATGAAAGACCATTCAGTGATATCCAGTTTAATAGGAAACTGATCATTGAGTGCTTAGAAACATCATTCTACTCTTCATAAAGACATTAAACAGTAGAAAAAGTATGTTTATAACAATTAGAATGAACTAAATTAATTATAGACGTGGTCTTCCATAATATAATACAGTCACAGGCATTAGGTTTTATCCCCACCTGTATCATTGAATATGTAAATCTCAGTCTCAAAGTTTTAATATAGAATACAAAACTTACCATTAAAATGTGGTCAAGGTAAATGATTGTTATTGTATCTAGTGGAAGAGAAAATTACTAGAATAATGACTTCTGTGTATTGTTAACCTAATAACAATATCAAATTATGTTACGATGGAGAACTGTACAATCCACATGTGAAAAACTGGAATTAGTTCTTGGAACATAACAACAAATTATTCCTGGAATGGGTAATTATTTTATTTGGGTCTTGTAACTAGAGACTCCTTTTTAGGTTAAGGAGATATAATAATCAATAACTATAAAAGTAATTCATTCTTAAATTTCAATGATCAGAGAGCCACTTTTTACCCCAATGTTTAGAACATATCTCATTTCGACAGTGCTTTGAGCTTATGGCCTCCAGACTCTGTCATGCGGCATGAGGACACGACTACGGTAGAAAAATGGAAGAAAGAGAGATGCTGAATGGTTTGTGCACCTTGAAGCAAGGACTGGAGACTTAAAAGCGGGAGGAACAGCCTGATGAGTAGCCTGTGCTGTCACGGGAGGCCATAGCAATGCCCTGGCCTGGACCATCTCTGTGTCTCTGTGTCTCAGGACCATGTTGATGTTTGAGGGCTGCTGCACTTTGGAAGGCTATGTCCCTTGCCTGGGCGGAATGGGAGAGCTAGCCTGGCCGCCACACTGTTAGAGTACTGTGGATAATGTGCCTCACACCTCACCTGGACAGCATGGTAAAGCTGTCCCTGGGGGTGTGGGCACAAAGAGGCTACCTCGGGGTGTCCTGCCCCTTGCTAACTGTGATGTTCCACTGTACTGCCTCCATCCCCCACCAGAGCAGCTCTGGAGAACTGGCCCCAAGGGCAAGAGCAAAGGTAGAGCAGTCCCATTCCTTGTAAGCGAATGGGAGAGCAGTCTCTGGTGCTGCAGGTACAGGAGAGCAAGCTGGCTGGCCAACTCAGCTATCACTCAGGCCCATATTCAGGTCTTCGACTTGGCCCATCCCAACATTTATCCCAACTATGAGCTGACAGAGCACATAAAGGCTCAGAACAGTCCTTCCAGATCCACAGGACAGAGAGCAAGAGCAGGGTATCTGAGAGGAGTCCTGGTGAGCATCGCTTAGAGTGTAGCAGAAGCCAGAGACACTGAAACAGGCTAAAGGCTCATCGCAACGAACATTTACAAATAAAATCTCTGGGCAAAAGGGCCTAGTGTGTGCTACACCGTGACACACTTCAGCTTCAGGGAGAGAGATGTTTTGTTGTTCCTGTTGCTATTTGCTTACTTTACTTTTTATTTTGTGTGTTTTCATTTGAGGGGAAAGCTGTAAGCAGGGAGGGCAGATAAAAAGAGAGGGAGGCGAAGGCAGTTGGGTTGTATGATGTGAAATTCACAAAGAATCAATGAAAAATTAAAACGAAAGAGTCATGAAGACCAGAGGTAGTTAAGAATTGGAGTTCTGATTCTTATTAGCCCTGCAGTGCACTGCTTTGAGCCAGGAAAGCTACTTTAATTGATAATTATGAAAGTATGATCAAACATAATAAAGGTCGGGTCAAATTACACAATTATCTATAGCAGTGCAAGAACGAATTGCAAATAGTAGTGAACTAAGAAGCCCGTTCCCTTGTTTGCCATTGTACAATGCAGACATTCAGACAGGAAGCAGCTGGACACTTTGGTTCTAATTCATGTAGCATCCGGTGGTTGTCTGGAGCTGATAATCCACTCTTGAGTCGGCTGTCTCTCACTTGATGCCTCTGTCTCCTCTTTCTCCACATGACATTTTATTATTCGATAAGCTTCAAAACTGGCCTATGGGACCAGTCCCCTGTTTAGGGTTCTGGCAATAATTTTCTTTGCGTGTGTTTCACCCCCTGAGAACTTGGTTATATCCTTCCTTTGCTCTAAGAAATGAACTGTGATCATAATGAAATAAACTATCATGGTCCTTGACTGCAGAGGGTGAGAGGCTCAAAATGCTCTTTGAATTTTGTGTCATCTCTGATCTTTTCAGCCTAAGCTATTGGATGATTTTACAATCCAGTGGGTTTCAGTTCATTTAAGTTTAGCATACTATATCATGTATATATGATACCTATATGCCTTTACAAGACAGACCCTATTAGACCTTGGGTAAAAACGTGATATTTTCCTTGGGATTCTCACATGTAATTTTGTCCATTTGAAAGGATTAATATAGGATGATCTCAAGGTGCATGGAGATGCAGTCCTCTAGTGGAGGGATTCTAAGAATACTTTGTAAGATTCTTGGAAGCCCTAATAGGCCTGTCCTTAAAATTTCCACAGTCCTCATCACAGGATCTTAGAAGCATTCTATTATGAAACTTACCTGAAGCCTTCCATTCCTCTTACCACACTGGATTTGATTCTCACTCAAAAGCTCTCCTTGCCTTGAGAATCTTTACTAAGAGGTGCTGAAGATGAAAAGTGGTTTTATTTCTGAAACCAGAGAGCCTGCACCTTTCATATTTCTTACAAATTCTACTTACGCAGTGAACACTTCTTTCCTTCAGATACTTCTCCTGGCTATTTTAGCATTGGTGTCTAAAATAAGAAAATTAAAACTTTTTAAATGTTACTTTGAAGCCTTCCAAGACTTCTAAGAATGTAACTTCTAAGAAGAATTACCTTCTGTTTCTCTTTCCAATATTAGGCTGGATGACATTCTTTTTACAGAAGTATCATACATTAAGTGTTATTTTCCTCTTTTTATTTAATTTCCTGTAATATCATTTTCTTTCATATATTTTCTTGAAAAGAATTACTGAAATCCTCTCTGCTTCATTTTTGACTGACATATAATTGAAAGCAATGTAATCTGTTTTAGTTTTTATTTATAGAAACAGGCTTAGTCACACTACCAATTTCTCTTCTAGTTAGTTGCATTAAAAGCAACTCCTCTCCTGCTTAATTGGCTTAAAGCAGTAATTTTACTGCACCTATAATTTCATGGCGAAGGAACAAGGGATGGCATGACATGCTTGCTGTGTTTAAAAGCAAACGATTACCCTATCTCTCTCCATGGTAAACTTATCAAATAACAATAAATTTACAAGTTATTGTAATTTCATAAGAATTTATAAGATATTTCAACCTGTCTTGAAAACCCTAGCTTAGGAAAATATAATGTCTTTTATTTAAATCTTAGTTTTTAATATTCATCCTTTTATCACATGTGAAAAATTTATTTCTCTGTATATAAATACATCTGTCCAAATACAAACATATAATATTAACATTAATTCTTAGAACACATTTTATACAACATATTTAACTTTCTATGTAAATATCTATACACCTAAATATCAATAGATAGATTGGTTGATTGAGAGATACATGTATACATACATACATACACATATCACATATACATACACACATAAGCTCTGAAGGGTGAAAGGGCCACAACAGAGTTCAATTTTTTTCAAAAGTCTTGAGAAATTGAAGAGCTGATAGTTGTTACTTACCATTGTAACATTGATAGGTTACCAACCAAAGTGAGGTACAAAGAAAAATTGAGACTCTAATGGGACTTCTGAATCCTGGCAAAAGATCAGCCAACAGGGTCAAAACTGATTTGCAAGACTTACGTGGCGTAAATAAATACAACAAATGACTGTGTATCTGAAAAGGGAGGAGTACATTGGATGGACAACAACAGATCCAGGTAAATGAACAGGAAAATGAGCAGCTGATTATTCTTTTAGGACTTGTCAACAGTGAGGATAGTCCAATTGTAGAACAGAGTTTTCAGGGTGTTTATCCTTGGATGAAAACAACTATTCAGTTGACCAGTCAGTAGGGACTGTCCTCATTACATTGCTCAGTATCCATGATCCTGGAAAGGACCTTACTCCTTTATGTTCAGCTGGTATGTCTAATAGACTCCTTAGCCTAGTGTTAAGCAGATGATTTTCAGAGGCTTTTGTACTCTGTATTTCTAGTTCAACACAATACATTGATGAGTAACAGTTGTGACACTCTGTTCTGGGTGTGTAGTACCAAAGAGAGAGAGAGAGAGTGCTGTCTGCTCTAGTGTATTTTCATCCTCCGTTTTAAATGGAGTCAATAGCTTCTGTTAGTCTCTCAGGTTAAACCCACTCTAAAGAAGAAAAACCAGAGGTTTTTACACAATACAGAGTAACAGAAAGGACACATCCCAATCTCAGCAGGGCTTTCTTCTGGACACTTCCCTACGATCCAAGCTATTATGGGTATAAGAAGGAGTCACTTAAGAGAATTTTAGCTAATGACTCCTTTGTCTGTGTGTGTGTGTATAATAAAATTTATATTTATATAATTTATTTTATAGTTATATAATTTACATAATATTGTATAATTATATCATTCATACAAATATAATACACTTTATACATTATAATATATGTTTATAATTTATGTATAATTTCTAAATTATATGTAATAATTATAAAAGTTTTTCTGTCTTTCTATATTTTCTCTTCTGACCAAGAGTTTTTTCCATGTGACTTGAGATTCTCACAACAGATTTTAAAGTATTCCAACTGGTAATACACTTTGGATACTTTCTGTGATGAATTGTTGAAGAATGAGTGTTCAAGGAGGTTCAGGCAGAAACTGTGGAATTACTCATCTACAATAAACCTCACACTGAATAAACAATAGTTAACAAATGTTCTAAGATATTCCTATATTCTAATGTTTGGAAAATTGCTATATCTCCATAAAAGATTAGCATATGTTTATATTAGACAATTCACTGTAGCTATGAAAAACATAAAATAGTAAAAGTTTTTGAAATCATAAAATCTAATCAAAATTATAATATAGTAAAACAAGTTATGAATTCTTTAACATGATACAGTGATGGTTATTCATCATAGACTTAACTATTTAGTTAAGGATCACTATGATTTAAGATAACTAGGAAAACAAAAATGCATGGATATGTCTATTAGTGAAGTGTTAAGAACCAACCTAAATATTAGTGGTAGCATTCCATGGGTTTGGGATCCTGACTTAATCAAAAGAGGATTATGAGCTAAGAACATCAATAATAGTCTATTGACTGAAGACATAATGCGATACAATACCTCCTGTTCCTGCCATATTGGACTGCATCCACTGGCTCTAGAAACCAAAATATCTTTCTTCCCTAAGTTGCTTCTGTGAGATATCTGTTGCAGTGATGAGAAAATTAACTACTGCATGTTTTATATTTGTGGTTTGATAATTGTACAAATAAAACAGGAGGGGAAATAATAAGTTAAACAATCTTGATGGAAAGATACCCTTTAAAAACTGTCTCTTTAGGAAATCATAACCTCATTTATCTGTTGGAGTCAAAGGGAATTCCAGGAAGAATAAATGCAACCTCGGCGAAGCCTGAACTAGTACAGAGTTCTACAAGGATTCCAGCTACAAGACCAGAGGTCAGTTCACTTAAGAATCTTATTCTCCCGTGGATTGGTTTAAGAATAAAGTTCAGAAGCAACTTCCCTTACAAAGGCAAAGAATTAATGGTCACCGATTTCTTATTTGCAAAGACTGATCCCCTGGGAAGAGAACAGGACCCTGAACAAGTACTAATGGGTCTGTAGCCTCTGGGCAAGGTTGGCCTTTCAGTGGTTTGGAGATATTTTGTGCTAAGATTCCCTGAGCACTTTAAAAATGAATCCACTGTCAGACTCTAAGCACTTTCTCAAAAATGTGAAATTCTTTTACTAAACACTACAAACCTTGCTGTCAAGGGACAAGAATACAATGTTTTTGACTTTTGCTATTGCTGTGAAGAAAATAATCTGCTATTATTTCTATTGTAATACCAGCAGCATATAAGGATGGAAAGGTTAGGGTAATTTCTACAAGTCTAACAGTGAAACCTTGAACTGGGGAGTCCTGTAAATTCACTGTCCTAAAAACTAGGGACAGATAATCTTGGAGCAAGTGCCAAAAATGAAACACAAATCAAAATTAAGCCATACTAATAATAGTACACTATTATTAATGATAATTAAATGTCCAAAGGAAGCTACTATTTGTTTCTGTACCTTTCGGTATTCTATACATTTTGGTTAATATTTAATTATTGAGTATACACCATGTATGCTCTTTTGGGGCTGGGCTACCTCACTTAAGATGATATTTTCCAGTTTCATCCATTTGATGGAAAATTCATGGTGTCCTGGTTTTAATAGCTGAATAGTATTACATTGTGTAAATGAAATAAACCCCATTCTCTGTGTCCATGCTTTGGTTCCGACACATCTGGGTTGTTTCTAGCTTCTGGCTGTAAGACTGTTATGGACATAGTAGAATGCATGTCTTTGTGGTATGGTAGAGCATCTTTTGGGTATATGCCCAGGAGAAGCACAGCTAGGTCTTCAGGTAGAACTATTTACAACTATCTGAGGGACCATCAGATTGATTTCTAGAGTGGTTGTACCAGTTTTCAAGCCAACCAACAGTGGACTACCATTCTCCTCATCATCTTTTGGTACATATTTTGTCTAAGAAAATTTACCTTTCTTCTAACCGCTGAACTGAGACTGGCATTTTAGATGTTTCCACCTCTCCAGATTTTTCCCCCAGTGAAATTAGGCCTTTTTTCTTGTAAGTTATTGTCAGCAATAATATCAATAGCACTTATGGAATACTTGCTAATGTAGCTGTTCTATAGTAAGTGCATTCTAAACATGTTTACATGCACCAAAATATATGTAAGTACATTTCTGAAAGAATAAGAAAAAAAACCAACTCTATTAACTCAAGCATTTATTAAGCATGAAGCAATAAAAGAAAAAATAGAATATAGTTAGCCTTCTATGAAGATAAAGTGGCAAAAATAGTTTTATAAAATTAACAGGGAAGATTCATTCAAATTTTAGGTTTAATAAATTAATCTTGGGAGAAACACAAGAACAGAGACCTGAAAACTCAGTAGTCAAAAGTGTATACTGTTTTTTTTTCTTTATTTTTTATTTCTTTATTGATCTATTTTTTTACACCTTGACCACAGTCTCCACTCACAAAGTTACCTCCCCTTCTCATCTGAGACATAGTAGAGCCCCATGAGTATCGCCCCACCCTGGCATATCAAGTCCCTGCCAGACTAGGCACATAATCTCCCATTTAGGCCAGGCAAGGCGTGGTCAGTTATGAGAACAGGATTCACAGAGAGGTAACAGATTCAGGGTCAACCACACCAGCCACACCAAGCTCCATGTTGCTACATATGTGCAAGGCCTAGGTGCACCCCATGCTTGCTCTTTAGTTGGTGGTTAAGTCTGTGGAGTGCCCCAAAGACCTAGGTTAGTTGATTCTCTTGGTCTTCTTGTGGTGTCTTTATCCTTTTCAAGTACCTCAATCCTTTCCGCAACTCTTCCACGAGACTCCCAGAGTTCTAAGGTGTAGCTGTGGGTCCCTGCAGCTGTTTCCATTGGCTGCTGGGTGGAGCTCTCAGGGGACAGTTATGCTAGGATCCTGTCTGTAGGCATAAAAGAGTATCATAAATAGTGTCAGAAATTTGTTCTTTCTCATGGGATGGCTCTCAAGTTGGACCAGTCGTTAGTTGGCCATTCCGTCTGTTTCTGCTCCATCTTTGTCTCTGCATGTCTTGTAGCCTGGACTCATTTCGAGTCAAAGGTTTTGTGGGTCAGTTGGTTTTCTGAACCTTACACGTGCAGTCTTGCCAGGCTACAGGAGGTGGACATTTCAGGCTCCATATTCCTACCTGCTAGGGGTGTCAGTTAGAGTTACCCCTATACACTTCCTGGGGCCTCCCATCCGTTCCCGGCCTCCTCCGGCACAACTGAGAAATGCCTCATTCCAGCCCAACCTGCCACCGATTTCCAATTTCTCTTCCCAGCGATACCTACACCTGATGATCCCTCCAACCTCATTCCTCTAAGCTTCCCTTCTCATACCCAGTACCCACCATCCATCCACCTCCAACGTCTATTTAAAAAATGTCTATTCTGTTTCTCCTTTTAAGTAAGATTCAAGCATTCTCCATTGGGTCCTTCTTCTTATTTGGCTTCTTAGAATCTATAGAATGAAGTACAGTTATATCTTACTTCATGGTTCTGATCTACTTATAATTGGGTATATATCATGCAAAAACCAAACCAAACCAAACCAAACCAAACCAAAGAACAACTAATAATAAAAAAAAAACCCTCCTGCTATTTGTTAACAGTGCACAAATTCCAGAATTTCACATGTAAGTTATTTCAGTAGTTTCACTTTTGTTTATTAGATATTTATTGTAGAAAATGTAATATGTAAAAAAATGTTATTCAGAGGAAACAGCTGTTAGAAATTACAACATCATATTATTATGACTTAAACTTTACTTTTATTATTTTAAAATTATTTCTTTTATTTGATGCATAGGAGAATTCTGTCTCTACATATAAATATGTA
Organism: Rattus rattus; assembly: GCF_011064425.1. Classification (NCBI taxonomy): domain Eukaryota; kingdom Metazoa; phylum Chordata; class Mammalia; order Rodentia; family Muridae; genus Rattus; species Rattus rattus. The sequence continues at coordinate 74,198,240 of NC_046157.1, forward strand.
CAACATGTGTGTTCCTGGTATCAACAGAGGTCAGGAAAGAGTCTCAGATCCCCTCAATTCTATTTATGTACAATTGTGGTTCACCACATATATGGACTCTGGAAACAAAATTTCAGTTATTTGCAAGAACATCAGGCAATCTTAATCATTGAGTCAATTCTCTAGCCTTAAGTATTTAAAAATGCTCATTGTGAGAGAATAGCATATTCATTGCATGCAAAATTACAAATGATAGCTATAATTATATTTTATTATCTGAAAGTACTCAGTAAATGTTATGAACTTAATTATAAAACATATTTATATTTAAGCAAATGACTCAAATTTTCAGAATATTTATTTATATAAACGTCACACTTTTGTGTGGGAGTGGCTGGCCAGACTGCATTTGTACAGACGGATGGCAGTTCACATTGGTCATGCAGAGATACATGGCAGACAATATAAATTTTAAATACAGAAAAGACTGGGCCTCATGATCGATCCCATGATGTCCTAACACTAGTGTCAGGACATCCATCACAGTCTGGGAGAGACCAGGGATAGGATCGGTGCTCAGACCTAGCCTTACCCTACCCTCTTCACACAATGATTACACTCACCCCTGACCCCAAGGTGCACACACAGGAAAGGTGAATTGCTGCTGGCACATATCTACTTTTATGAGGGATTCTATATAATTGGAGGTTAGTTCTATGCCATCCAATGGCCTAGACTGATGCAGAAAGCTTTTCATCATGTGCAGTGATCTGATGGGACCCAGTCTGCTCAGTTTGTGGTTACACTATGGCCCAGTCCTAGAGTATACAAATCTCCTATCTCCAGCTTGGACAAATGCTGAGAAAGGATGAAAATGTTGGGCAACCAGAAGGTGGGGGCCTCAGTCCATGAGAAACGGGCAAGAGTCTAATTTGAAGATTGGTATTGGCCAGTTCAATGCTGTGGCCAGAGGTCTAACCTGGTCAATGCTCTGCTCATCTGGACTGGGCGCCATTAGCCCAGAGTTTGTTGTTGGCATCACTGTCAGCGCCTGGCTCTCCTGGCCTGTACCAGTTGTCCTGTGATGCCAGATCCAGGATGGAATTCAAAACGCTATGGTAGTTATATACACTGGTACAAACACATAAATATATAAAACCTGAACTCCATAGAGAAGAGATGAAGGGTCATACCTTTCCCCAAGATGACCTAGGTCTTGTCTAACTCATTGGGCCAGGGCTAAGAGATGGAGGACACTGGGAACAGTCCGGCAGTGTTTCTCAGACCCTGACTTGCATGGATAATGGGCAATAGCACTGTGCAATATTAAAAATGTCACTGAGAGTAGCTGCTACCTGCAACTGTGTGTGGGGTCTCTGCCTGGGAGTTAGAGGTCAGTGGGAAACACTTCCTCACTGTTGCTAGTTTGCACAGCAATCTTGGTGATTAGAAAGGGAGGGGGAGGGGGATGTTTACCTGGAAACCGGGAAAGGGAATAACACTCGAAATGTATATAAGAAATACTCAAGTTAATAACAAAAAATGAATTATATCCAAGCTGAACTTGAACTTGCTACCCCCCCCAAAAAAAAAAAGAGCCCCCATAGGAATCTCTTTTTGGTAACTTCAGCTGGCTATCACTTGCAGTCCAGATCTCTGGGAATGGACCCAAAGACATTTAGTTCCTGGATGCACTCAGACTCCACTGTCTTGTTATGCCATGGGATGAACATAGTACCTGAAGCAAGCTTCTGGTAGAAGTCTTGGTTCGTAGGTTCCAGATCCATACCTTTAACTATAGAGAATTGTTCAATGTCCAGAACATCCTTGCAGTAAATAGTCTATGGATCAGGCTTAAAAGGTGGCTCTAGCATTCTTAGAAGCAAGGTTACCTCATGGGCACCACTTCCTTTACACCCTAGGTGCTCAGCAGCGTCCTTGCTGAGAAACAGAATGGGGAGACCCTGGCTCTCAACAAGAAGCTTATCCTGGAGAAAGTGAACAGTAAGTAGGTTTGTAGTGACCTTAGCCTACATGTAGACCAAAGATGCTCTGTGCCATATGCTGACATTGATGACTGGAGGTGTCCTCAAGGTCCACATCTATCACATGGGACAGGATTGTTTTCCTGAAGCATATGGCGTCTTCTGTGCTGACTTTATCTGCTGTGGCCTGGAGGACCTCACCAGGAAGATATTATGCATATCTTCAGTCTCTGGGAGTCCATGTGAGCCCTCATCAGTTGATTCAGTAGGCCATGTTCTCCTGGTAGAGAGTATCCTTCTGGATGACCCAGGCCACATTCATCTTTGACGTGAGACGTCCGTGCATGTGACTGAGGACCACATCATCACAGGATATGTGGTCACTGTGGCCTACATGGCTCCAGAGTTTTAGAAGAATAAACAGTGCACTTTCAGTTCCAACTGGTGGGTTCTGAGCTGCCTCCTATAAGAGATAATAGCAAGCCAGTCAATCTTCCGGCCGAGGAAGAAGATCGAGCAGGAAGAGGTAGAGCAGCTGGTCAAGGAAGTTGCCAAGGAATATGCAAAGCATGTATTCACACAGGCAAGTTCTCTCAGTTCTCACCTTCTTAGAAAAATTTATACTTTTTAAATTGTTATGAAAAATACATTCTTCTCTCATACAGCATATACTGACCACAGGTTTTTTTCTTCCTCCACAACTCTCATTTCTCCACCACCACCTCCTTGCTTCCCCACATCCATTACTCCTCTATTTCCTCCTGAGAAAAGAATAGGCTTCCCAGAGACACAATCAAAAGAACAAAACAAGATAAATTAAGATAAGGAAAAAGGCCCAGAGTAAGCCTTGACAAGGAAACCAAATATGGGAAAAGACTCAAGAGCAGGCAAAAACGCGAGAGAAGCACCCACTCCCACTGCTAGGAGCCCCACGAAGACACCAAGCCGACAGCCATGGCACATATGCAGAAAACCTGATGGGAACCCGCGTGGCCAGTGCTTGCCACTTCAGTCTCTGGGAGTCCATGTGAGCCCTCATCAGTTGATTCCGTAGGCCATGTTCTCCTGGTATCGTCCATTCTTCTGACTCCTAGAGTTTTTCTTCTCCTTCCTCTGGGTTCTGAGATCTCCTTTGGGATGTAGCAGATGGAGACCTCTAATTTGACTTGCGTAGCAAAATATCTGGTCACAGATCTTTGCACTCACTGCCATCTGCTGCTCCAAGAAGCATCTCTAATGAAAACTCAGGAGACACAAATCTATAGCATATAGTACATTATCATTAGGAATCAATTCTTTTCTTTCAGTCCTGTTGGTTTTATCCTATATCTCTAGGCTAGCCACTCTCTTATTCATCGTCATTTAGAAAGTGTGAGGAATGGGCTTGCTCTGGTCATGTAGATTACAATTTAAACAAAACTTAAACATTGGACACTCCCAGAAGTTAGGTGCCAACATTGCTCCAGTACATTTTGTAGTCAAGACATATTTTATAAGTCAAAGGTTTTGAGGCTGCTTTGGCTAAGTTTCTCTTTTCTTTGATTCCTACATGGAATATATATATATATATATATATATATATATATATATATATATATATATCTCACACTGACATTCAAAGTTTCAGAGATCACTGTGGAAGAGTGTAATTAAAACATGTAAGTTAGAGAGGCTATTAATCACTACAGTAAAACAGTGTATTCAGACACAGCAGAGCACTTACACATACGAACATGAACACATAGTAGTGTGACAATTTGCATGATGACTAAGCCCATACAAGGCTGAATCCTAATAAGGATGAATGGGAATTAGGCAAGAAGTTCCTGACCAAAGGGGATAACATTTGAAATGTAAATAAGAAATACCCAATTTAATAAAGATGGGAAAAGAAAAAGAAGTTCCTGACCCTAGCTAGCATCAGTTTCTGGGAAAGGAAGGAACAGGGTTTTTTGTTTGTTTGTTTGTTTGTTTTTTTAAATAGGGTATCTGCCGATAAGTCAACTACATTTCAGTGGAAAGCCAACATAATTTGAGTAACACAAATTCCTTGGTGAAGAGGAAAAGAAATGCAAAGTTTAGAGGATATGGAATGAGAGGTATGAATGAGGGAAGAGTTATGGGAGGGAATTTGAACATGAATAAAACAATTATGTGAAATGTTCAAAATCTAATGAACATATAGAGCCATAAAAAAATCTTTGTTTAATCCTCCTTTAAATGTCTCATGTGGGCAGGTGAGATGGCTGAGCAGGACAAAGCATTCATTTCCAAGTAAGAATCAACAAGTGTCAAACTCAAGACCCCAAATGATGAAGCAGAGAACTGACTCCAGAAAGTTGTCCTCTAACCACCACAGGCATGCCCTAACATATATGAGAATATAGAAAAGAAATAAATGTAAACTATTGTAGTGCACTTTATTTATGTAACTAATAGTAATATATGCAGTAGCGTTTAGGTCATGTTTATAAGCATTTTCAATAGAACCAGAGTTCATTTTTAATTTTCTAATTGTAAGGAGAGATTTTCATTTATTTTAAACTGATAGCTTTTTATCAAGCAAAAATGCAGGATAATAATGCATTTGATTTAGTTTAGATGTTCCAGAGTGTTTCATCAATTATATAACCTTAGTTTGCTTCACTAAACAAAAAAGCTAATTTAAACAATTAATATTCAGACTCCCTAAGTGGATAAAAGAAGAATACAAACACAATTTTGTGAGCACACACAAAGAAAGGAAAAATCAACAGTGAGTTGGCTGTAGACCAGAATGGAATTAACAATGTAAAAATTCTCTCTCTCTCTCTCTCTCTCTCTCTCTCTTTCTCTCTCTCTCTCTCTCTCTCTCTCTCTCTCTCTGAGAGAATTGAAAGAGGGACAATTCTCATGTTAAAACCTCCCTATATATTCACCACAAAGAAGAGTCATAGCATGTCACTCACACAAAATAATCTCTTTCCAAACCGATCGATCTATCTATCTATCTATCTATCTATCTATCTATCTATCTATCTATCTATATTACAGACCTCCCTTTGCATACATTTTCAACATGAAAGATTCTAAATGTTTTTCCATGAAGATGGTTCTCAAACCACTAAATTCATCTATGCCAAAGCTTTCTCAAAATTGACATTTTAATTATGTTTCTATTGAAATGTATCAAAGAATTCAAATGAGTTAGACAATACACATACACACAATAGGGAATGAGATTTAGGAAAGATTTTCAAAAGATATTTACCTATTACATTCTAGTAGTAGTAAATAAAAAGTAACTATAAAACAAGTAACTTTTCCTTAAAAATGAAACAAATCTTTGCACTATTATTTTAGCTTTAAAGCTAAAAAAGAAAACAAAAACCCCAAGTAGTAGGTTCTAATTAATAGTAAATATGGAGATGGCTATTATGATAATTATGATACAAAGAATGACACTGTACTCTAGAATGCCCACCCAGGCACACCTACCCCAACCAACCCACACACACACACACACACACACACACACACACACACACACACACACACACACACACACACACACACAACTAAGATATCTGAAATCTTGACTGGCTTCCCAGATAAAAGAGCTATGTGAAAGGAGGTAACAGATTTTCAGGAAGTCTAAATTTTATAAATGCTCGTAAGTACTTGATTTGTGGAAGGAAAAGGATGAAGTGAAAATCTTTGTTTAATCCTCTGGTAAGTGTCTCATGTGGGCCTGTGAGATGGCTGAGCAGGACAAAGCATTTGTTTCCATGTAAGAATCGACAAGTGTCGAACTCAAGACCCCAGGGAAGAAGCAGAGCACTGACTCCAGAAAGCTACACTCTGAACTCTACATGCATGCAATAACATATGTGAGGACACACATACAAAATAAACGTAAAATATTGTAAACTAATATTCACACGTTGGTGTGTAAATAGCCAAAAAATAGTCAATACATTTTGTCTCAACCACTTTAAAGTAGTGCCATAGACGCATTGCCTTAAAAAGCAGAATCGAAATGTAAATAAGAAATACCCAAGTTAATAAAGATGAAAAAAAAAAAAAGCAGACCTGGTGTTTTTATTGTTCCGGAGGCTCCAAAACCAAGATCCAAAGACAGGTGGATTTATTTCTTGATATTGTCTCTAGAAGCACACTCACCTGCTTTCGGTTCTGTTTTTACTAAGACAAAGTAAAGCAATACAATACTCCTCTTTAAACTCACCTGCTCCATTGTTCTACTTCATATCACCTAAGTTCATCTAAACTATCTTCATCCTAAAAAAAAAACCACACATGGTACATTGTTTACAAGTGGGTGCTTCAGTACAAATCCTTTGTTTGACACAGTAACATTTCTTTCACAACCATAGGAATTACAAAGAAATAAGTGGATCCTAAAGAATTAGAGATGTTTGATCAAGTTTAAACTGTTTGAGACCTTAACATTCATCAAAATTTTATAAGGTACTTGGAAATTGAGGCCTTTTAAATGGTAGACAATTAAGCTAGAGTCTGAGTATTGTAGCATTTGGTTCATTTAAGAAGAACACTGAAGACTGGAAAGATGGATAGGTGGTTAAAATCACCAATTACTCTAATTACCAATTGGAGGTCCTGAATTCAGTTCTAAGCAACCACATGGTAGCTTACAACCATCTAAAATGAGTTCTGATGTCCTTTTCTGGAATACAAGTATACATGCACATAGAGCACCCATGAATAAAATAAATGGCTTTTAAAGTAAAGAAAGAAATAGGGGATGGAGAGATGGCTCAGTGGTTAAGAGAGCAGTGAATCCTCTTCCAGAGATCCTGAGTTTAATGCCCAGAAACGACATGGTGGCTCACAACCATCTGTTTTGGGGTCCAATGCCATCTTCTGGCATGTGTGAAGACAGCTCCACTGTACTCATATAAATAAAATAAATGAATCTTAATAAAAAAATAACAATGAGGTAGGGAACGAGTAAAACAAGGAACTTAAAAGCCCTTAAGGAAACTTTCCCTTTGCTCCATGTCTTGTGTCTGTCTTCCTGCTGTCCTTTGTGTTTACAGGTATTTCTTTGCTTTTTTGCTTTTCTGCTTTGTAGATTTAAAAATCGTTTTTAGGTTTATGAATGTTTTGCCTGCATACATGTATATGTACAACACGCATGTTGCTACCCAAGGGGTTAGAATAGGGTATCAGATTTGTTGATTTTTAGAGTTTCAAGTCCTTGTAAACCACCATATGGGTGCTAGGAAATGAAGCTTAGCCATGCACACGAGCCATAGACTCTATTAGCAATCAGGCCATCTCTCCAGCCTCCATAATTTTCAACCTTTAAATGAAGAAAATAAAAAATAAGGGCTTATTACTTTCCCTCTATAAATGTGACATGATGTTTATGTTAGAATTATTTAATTATTACTGCCTTTCAGAACTGAAGATTTCTTTCTGGAATTATACGATGGAAAATTTAACGGGAATGGCATGTGAGAGAATGGACGAATGAGAAATTAAGCACAGTAAAGTCTCACTTGGGAAGCAACATTTATAAATTAATAAATTAAAAATAGATGATCGAATTATAAAGAAGCCCAGATAGATCATAAAATAGATGTTTAATTGTGAATAATGAAGACATGAATGTATATTAAATAATGAAGAACTTATTTTGTGTAGTCACAAATGAAACTAGAAAGAAAAATCAGTCTTAACATACACCACGAAGCACATCGTATACATTGCCATTATACCGCACCCTTTATTCAAGACAAAATTAACTGGAATATAAGCTAAAATATCAGCCTATTTTTAATTTCAAGATTAAAGAGTTCAGTGGCTTTCTGCCTAAAATATTTTAAATGTCTCCTATCTGCATTGTCAGTGCTAAATGCCATCAATCCATGATGCTCAGTCCACGATTCTCTCCATAATATCCTCTGATGGCAAGTAGTTTAGAATTCTCTTGTAATCGATTATTTATTGACTTAAGACAAAAGGAATGAATGTACTAAGGTTTTTAACCCTCATCACTAACCTGCGGGTGTTTTTATAAAGTATCTTTGCATTGTAAATGATATTTTAACAAATATAATGGTATATGATATACATTAGCTTGTATATAGCATCCACTTAAGTGAAAAAATTATGGGATCTTGTTTTTTTTGGATATACGTTCTCGAATGACAGTGGTTTTGTTTTCCAGTTCTTTATTCATAATTCTGTAATACACATATATTATAAGTAGTGAGTATCTGATTCTGTGACCTCATGTCACAAAATAAAAAGAAACTAAAGGTTAAGATAACAAAAATCAATTTGAAACTTTAAATGTCATATTTCCAGTAGAGCCGGAATGCATAATATTTAGGTAAAAAATGTATTCATTTTAATACCATCACCATTAAACAAAGTGACTGGCTTTTGACTTTTACAAATGTTATATATTACTATCTATCTTGTATTTAGTTTGCCTTCTGTAATACTGCAATGTGCATAGATGATTAACACTTAAAGCCTGTGGTATAAGTTTAGTTTCATAGAACTTAATTGTTGGTGATAATAAAAAGCTTAAAAAGTTCTTTGTCTCAGAATTTCATACCAATATTCTTTACGCATTGAAGACTGTTCCATTTTAAGAAAATGTTACAAAGAAACTTTTTCTGCATAATCAAAAGTGTTATCTCCAAAATTAAAATAGAACATAGTAATCAAATAATACCAGTAGTTAAAGTTCTCAAATGTACCCATACCCTTTCTCAATTGAAGTACACACAAGGCAACCCCATTAGTAGAACATGTTATTCTTCCTTAGCTGTAGAGATAATTAAGAGTTAGAGAGGTTTAGTGATATATTCTGTGAATATCAAACTGGCACCTGCAAAATCTACATATTATTAGACTAAATTTATTAATGATTACAGAATAAATGGCCAACTGCTGATACTATAAATAAATAAATCAATAAAAACTTAAGAGCCAATGAAAGCATGGGAATATTTTATGGGTTACATTATATTTTAATCATGCATTAATTTCCTATTTTGTGTAAATTTAAATTGGCAATTAAGCCTCAAGAAGAAGTAATTAGACTGATAAATTATATATACAATAGTCAGTGTAAAGCAGAAGGTAAGGAAATAATACTGTATTCTTAAGTGATTAATAGTGGAATAAAATAATGTAGAAAGCATTTATTGGGTGACTTGGGTATACTCTAACTGTGATACTTCACTGGCCTGAAATACTGCTGTGGACAAGTGACATAATACTCAATGACATCACATTGGTGTTTTGTTCATGTTAGTGTTGACATTGTAGTAAACAAAACTGTGCAGCCATCTGATTCATAGTGCATATATTTATGTAGCATGAATGGTAATTGATAATGTTTATATTTCTTATTTCTGTATTTTGTATACAATATCAAAATGCTAGTGTATACATGCACATTATTATTGTATCTTTTGATTTCCTCAACAGACTATGTGCAATAATGGACATATGTCACCTGTTTGTATAATCACGTTTGATCCTGACAAATTATGTGTGGTGGTTTAAAGAAGAATAGTCCCATGTAAGACAATGCAGTTCCTCATGCTATGCTGAACCCCAAGCATAAAATCATTTTCATTGCTACTTCATGACTTTAATTTTGTTACTGTTATGTAAATGTTTTTGGAGATAGACGTTTGACAAAGAGGTTATGATCCATAGGCTGAGAACGTTGTCATAGGCTCATATATTTAAATGCTTAATCGCAAGGAAGTAGCAGTATTTAAAACATTTAGGAGGCATGGCTTTGCTTTAGAAGTGTGACACTGGAGGTTGTATTTGAGGTTTCAAAGGCTTGTGCCAAGCCCATTCTCTTCATCTCCCTATCCCTTTCTCTCTCTTACCTCTCCTTATCCTCTCCTTCTCCCCTCTCCCTCTCCACCTCCGCTTTCCTTGTCCCTCTTCCTCTCTCCTCCCCTCCTGTCTTAGGCTTTAGACCAGATTGTAGCTCTCAGCTACTGCTCTGGTGCCATGATTACTGTTACAGCCCCAGCCATGATGATAATGGACCATGCCTATGAAACTGTAAACAAGCCCCAGTTAAGGGCTTGGTTAGAATTGCCCCAAAATGTTTTAAATTATGGCCACTGTGAATGCTGTTGCTTCCTGATTTCATTTTCAGTCAGTTTCTCATTTACATAAATCAGTGGGTTACTGTTTTTTTTTAGTTAATTTTGTATCCAGCCACTTTGCTGAAAGTGTTTTTCAATGGTAGGAGTTCTCTGATAAAATTTTTGGGGTCGCTCATGTACACTTTCATACTATCAGCAAACAGCAATGTTTTGACTTTTTCCTTTCCAATTTATATCACTTTGATCTCCTTGTTTGTCTTTTTGCCCTAGATAGGACTTCCAATGATATTTTGAAGATATAGGGAGAGGATAGGCAGTCTTGTCTTGTTATAAGTGGAATTGCTTTAAGTTTCTCTCCATTTAATTCCCCCTTGCTGTATATTTCCTTTGTTGTGTTTAGATATAGGTTTTGCATTCCTGAAATCTCCAAGACTTTTAACATAAATGGGTTTTAAATTTTGTCAAGGTCATTTCAGCATCTAATGAGAAGATCATGTGTTATTTTATTTCAATTTGTTTAGATGGTGGATTCAGTTTTTGTACTTTCATATATTGATTCACCTCTGCATCCCTGGAAAGAAGCCTATTTGATTGTAAAGAATAATATATTTGATATGTTTTTAGAATTGGTTTGCAAGTATTTTATTGAACATTTTGGAACGATGTTCAAAATGGAAATAGGTCTGAAATTTTCTTGCTTTGTTGAGTCTTTGTATGGTATAGGTATCAGGGAGACTGGGGCCTCATAGAATGAGTATGTCCATGTTCCTTCTGTTTCTGTTTTTGTGGAATAGTTTGAGGAGTATTGGTGTTAACTCTTCTTTGAATGTCTAGTAGAATTCTGTACTAAAATCATCTGACCCTTTGGTTGGGAGATTTATAATTATAGCTTCTATTTCCTTAAGACTGTGTAGATAGTTTACTTGATCTTGATTTAATTTTGTAAGAGTTATTTGTCTATAATATCACCAATTACATTTAGGTTTTCCAATTATGTGGAGTACAGTCTTTTGAAGTAACACCTAAGGGTTTTTGAATTTGCTCAGTGTTCACTGTTATTCTCCATTTTCATTTTTGATTTTTGTAATTTGGGTACTGTTTTTCTGCCTTCTTTTCATTTCTAATTGATTGATTTCAGTCCTAAATTTGATTATTTCCTGCAGTCTACTCCTCTTGCTATGCTTGTGTATTTTTTCTATAGCTTTCAGATGCACTTTTAAATCATAAGTGTGAGAACTCTCTAACTTCTTTATATAGGCACTTAGTTCTATGAAGATTTTTCTTATCACTTCTTTCCTTATGTCCTATAAATTTGACTACATTGTCCCTTCTAATTACTTTATAAAGGCACAGAATGCTATGAACTTCCCTCTTAACACTTAACATTGTGTCCTGGAAGCTTAGCTATGTTATGTTCTCATTTTTAGTAAATCCTAGAAAGTATTTCCCTTTTTTATTCTCTGACACAGTGATTATTGAGTATTATTGAGTGCAGAGCTGTTCGTTTTCCATGTAGGCTTTTTGCTGTTCCAGTTGTTGAAGTCCAGCTATAATCCATGGTGGTCTGATAGAATACACTCAGATTTCTTGTATCTGTTGAGGCTTTCTTTGTGACTTTGTAAATGGTTAATTTTGGAGAAGGTTCCATGAGATGCTGAGGAGAAGTTAATCTTTTGCATTTGGTTGTAATATTCTGTTGATATTGTTAGGGCAGTTTGATTCATAACCACTGTTAACTTTGTCATTTCTCACATTAGTTTCTATATTGATGGCCTGTCAAGTGTTGAGACTGGATGCTAAAGTCTTCTGCCATTAATGTGTGGGTTTCAATGTGTGATTTAAGCTTTTGTAATGTTTATTTGACCAATGTGGAAGTCCTTCAATTTGGGGAATGTATTTTCAGAATTGAGAGGTCATATTGGTGGACTTTTTCTCTAATGAGTATGAAGCGTCCTTCCCCATATCTTTTGATTAATTTTGGTTGAAACCCCATTTTATTTGATTTTAGAATTGCTATTCCAGCTTACTCCTTGGGTCCATTTGCTTAGAAAGGATTTTCCTGCTCTTTACTATGAGATAATTTGTATACTTGTTGCTGAGGTGTGTTTTGTATATACACTAGAATGGTGGATCCTGTTTAAGCATCTCCTCCATTAGCCTGTTCCTTTTTATTGGTAAATTGAGTCCACTGATGGTGACAGATAGTAAGGACCAATGATTGTTAGTTCCTGTTATTCTGATAGTGGTGGTGGCACTGTGTGTGTGTGAGTGTGTGTGAGTGTGTGTGAGTGTGTGTGCTCGCGCGCATGCACACACATGTGCTTGGGTTTGTGTGTTTCTCTTCTTTTGATTTTGATGGTGTGGACTTACTTATTTCTCGAATTTTCTTTTGTGAGGGTACATTCTGATGTTGTAGGTCTCCTTCTACTATCTCTGCATGGCTGGATTAGTGGAAAGATATTGTTCAAATTTGGTTTTGTCATGGAATATCTTGGTGTCTCCATTTAAAATGATTGATAGATTTGCTGGATATAGTAGTAGGCTATTTTCTGGAATCTTTTAAAGGCCCAAAGACATGTTTCCAGGCCCTTCTAGCTTTTAAAGTCTCTGTTAAGAAGTCTGTTGTAATTCTCAAAGGTTCAACTTTATCTGTTTCTTGACATTTATCCCTTGTGTCTTTTAATATTTTTCTTTGTTCTGTGCTTTTAGTTTTTTGATTGTTATCTACTGGTAGGATTTTCATTTTTGGTCCACTCTATTAGGTGTTCCATAAACCTCTTGAATTTTTACACACATTTCTTTCTTTAAGTTGGAGAAATTTTGTTCTATGATTTTATTGAAGATATTTTCTAGGCCTTCAAGTTGGGAGTCTTCTCCTCCTTCTATTCCCATTACTTCTAGATTCAGTCTTTTTATAGTATCCCAAATTTTCCGGAAGTAGTGTGCTATAAACATTTAGGTTCAGCAGTTTTTGATTGATGTTTTAATTTGTTCTATCTCCATTTCTATGCCTTCCATCTCTTGTATTCTGTTGGTGATGCATGTGTCTGTATTTTCTGTTCTCTTTCCTGGGCTATCTATCTATCTCCAGAATTAACTCAGTATGTTTTCTTTATTGCTTCTATTTCCTTTTTCATGTCTTGAACATTTTAATTCATTTTGTCCACTAGTTTGATTGGGTATTTTTCAGTGGTTCTTATATTTATCCATTTTCTATTCAAGGGCCTCTACATATTTGATTGTATTTTCCTTTATTTAAGGAATGTATTCATTTCCACTCTAAAGATCTCTATCATCTTCATAAGATTAGATTTATGGTCTTTTCTTGAGGTTCAGGTATGTTCAAATATTCTGGGCTTCCTTTAGTAGAATAGCTGGTTTCTGGTGGTTTCATATTGTCCTGGCTGTTATTCTGTTATTGCTTGTGTTCTTATGCTGACCTTCTGCCATCTGGTTGACATTAGTGTTGCTAGGCCTGATATTCCTTGATGGAAGCAGACCTCTGGTGTTTTACATAAAGTTGTTAGTCCCTCTGGGATTGCAGGTAGAGCTTTTTGTCCCTGGTGGCAACAGTTTGTCAGAGATGCAGGAAGAACCAGTAGGCACTGATGACTTCAGTTGGGTGATGACTGTTGGTTGTCCCAGGTGGTGGCAGGCCTCAGGGATGCAGGTAATGCTCATGGTCCTTGATGTTTGTAGCTTCCATTTATCCTGAACAGCAGATGGACTAGACATATGCAGACTTATTCCCAGGGAAATGGAATGCAGAGTGGACTGGGTGGAGCTTGCTGTTGCTGAGTTCGTCCAGATTAGCAGGTAGGCATGGAATTGGGGTAAGGGTCCTACCTCCGATTTTCGGATGTCTGGGATTGTGGTTAAAGGCATAGACCAGAAGTTAAAGTGTAGATGGGATAGGACAAACGACAAGGCAATTGGACTTGCTGGGGACCAAATAGCCTGGGGTTTGGGCTATTTATTGTACTTTTAATTCAATATGTGTTACACAAACAAGCAATTAATAGTATTTACTAAGTAAATATAAAATTGTCTAATTAAGTATTGCTTGTGTTTAGTTACTGTTTTATTACTCTTCGGAGGCACCATAACCAAGAAGCAGGACTCAGAGACTCATGGCACTGGATCTATAGCTAAAAGATTTCTATATGGATCAGAATGTAGCAGATAGAAATAGAAAGTCAAGACCTGAAATGGGCTTTATAAATCTCAGAGTTCACCCCAGACAAACTTCCTATTATAAGGACATATCAGGCCCAAAATGCCATACCTCTTAATCCTTCCCAAACAGTTCTACTGTCTGGGAACTAAGTGTACAAATAGATGGACCTTTAGTGGCCATTCTTATTCAAGCTACCATGCAATGTATCCTCCAGTTTAAACCACTAAGCCATGACTTTAAACACCAATAAGGAATAGGTACAGAGAAAGGATATGAAAATCAAAAAACAGTAGAGGTAAAAATTAATAAAATACTATTTATAAAATATTGGAAGCTCTATTTTCAAATTTTTCAATTTAGATAAAAATAATGCTGTGTTTTAAATGAATGGCTTTGTAAGTGCATAATACTCACACTTAGAGGTAAAAAGTTCTTTCCCTGATTTTATATGTAGAATTAACTTTCTTCATTGGTATTAAGTTTATTAATAAAAGCTAATTGTACCTACAAAAGCACTTCATACTATCTTCAATAAGGTTATTTAATTTTTAAATTTTCATTAATTATATTTGATTTTAATATACTTAAAATAAAATAGTGGGTTCCATTAACCATCAAGGATTAAGAATGACCTTTCATACAGACAAAATATAACAGATTAATATTTCACATATTTGTGTTCAGTAATTGAATACCAAAGGTTATACTACTTTTGTTCTAAACTCATAATTTAAAAAGTAATAAGCCCTGTGAATTTGGGACTTTAAAGAGCTAAATTTTGTAATCACCTTTTATAATAAAGTAAATTTTAAGCTAACTTCACTGGCTTCCACTTGATTATTCTATACACTTACAAAGCTCTGGTGGTTCAAAGAATCTAAGAAAGATATATTACCATTATGTTAAAAACATGTTTTGTAAAACTGGATCGTAAAATTAATGAATATATATACAAGCATATAAATAATTTGTGTAAATGAAAATGTTATATATTATATAAATGACAACAGCAAAATATCTGAATTAAAATGTAACCTGAACAATCATTCTAGTCTTCCTAGTAAACAACTTCAATATCTTTGGTGATGTTTCAAGTTTGTCATATATTACCCTCTTATAAATAATTTTTTCCAAGCATTTTCCTGAAATTTGTATATCATCCAGTATAAATATTTGCATGATGGTTTTGGTTTTGTTAAATATATAAAATGGTTATAAATATACATTATGAGATATATAAATGGTAAATTCCAAATCCCTTCCTTAGTGATGCTTCTAATTTCAATTTTTTCATGTGAATAATCTTTATAAACTATAGAAGTAGTAGAAAATTTGACAAACTAATCAAAAGTATTGGCCTAAGAGAAATACTATAAGTTTTATTTTTATTTACATGTCTACATGATTGATATAACCATTTTTTATGGAGATCAATACTCAACTTCACTCACATATAAGAAATGTGGCCCTGTTATACATTATGTCTCCTAGATGTATTCTAATACTCATAGATAATAAGAAACATACATTTCTCCTTTTTTAAGTTTCTGATCTCCCACAGGGTTCAGTAAACAGAGTCTCTGGAATTGGATTTCAAATGACTTGGGGTCAATAATTGTTTGCTGGGAGCCACACCTGGGTGTTCTGAGGCAATAACCATCTTTCTAAACAAACCTTTCTGTCATTTTTATGTTCATGTCTACCCGTCTAAGATTTATTTTTTATAATTACTTTTTATGGTTTACTTCAAGTTACATGACTTTTCCACTCTTGATTATGTTCTTATCAGTAATACCGGTAATAAGCTTTAGTTTTAATTTAGCATCAGGCAAATTCTTAAACAAGGACCTTATGTAGCAAAATTCTTTACCAAAATACTCTAGGAATTGCTGACATCATTCCA
This sequence comes from Rattus rattus, assembly GCF_011064425.1. NCBI lineage: Eukaryota > Metazoa > Chordata > Mammalia > Rodentia > Muridae > Rattus > Rattus rattus. The sequence continues at coordinate 74,214,398 of NC_046157.1, forward strand.
CTCTGAAATCCTTTATGCCACTATCATCATCACTGTTATTGGCAAGGCTTTTTTCTCTACCCTACCAGTAAGGATCTCTTCTGCTTACAGAATCCAACTACATTCTAATCCAAAATTCTAATGTCCTTCTAAATCCTCCAAATAACAACATAGTCAGAACCTTAAGAAAAATCTAATTACAGGATGTGTATGCCTCTATGTGTATCTGTGTCTATACATAATTTTTTATTAATTACTTTTCTGATTCTGTGACAAAATATCAAAAAACTTGGCAACTTATAGAATATAGAGTTTATTTTAGTTTATGGTTCTTACAAGGTAAAAGTTCATCTTGGTAGGGAAGCAAGGTAGCAAACAGCAGTTATGTTTGCTGGAACAGGATACTGGGAGCTCACTTCATTTATCATAAGCACAAAGCAAAGAGGAAAAAACTGAAGAGTCAAGGAGTACACAGTGACATACTTTCTCCCAGAATGCTACATAACTTAAAAACTCCATGGGGGGTTGGGGATTTAGCTCAGTGGTAGGCGGCTTGGGTTGTTAGCTTCAAAAAAAAAAAAAAAAAAACTCCCCAAATAGCATAACCAAATTTGGAAACCAAATTTTTAAATGCACAAAACAATAGGGAGCATTTATATTTCAAATAACTAGAATCTTTAAATACATCAGCATACCCATAATGAAAGTCCTAAATATGGGAGGTGAAACACTAAGAAGAAACATAGTCATAATACTAGAAATATATTATAAAGCTGGATCATAATAGCAGTGAGTATATGTAATAGTGTGAGCAATTGCACAAGTAAATTCTGACAGAAAATAGATGTCTCAATGAAAAAAGAGGACTTTTGTCAAATATGATGACCTATATGGTAGAAGGTGAAAACTGAGGCCTGCAATTTTAAGTCTACATTTACATACACACATGCATACACTACAAATGTATTATTATATGTGTGCATATACATACACAAAAGACTATAAAATAACCATTTTCTGTTGGGTCTTAATATAAGTTATACTTTTATAGAAGCTACAAAAATCGTTTTATAACAACTTTGTAATATTTTCTATATCTATTCATCCTACAGAGAGTGAATTTTACATTATCTCTAACTTCTGATAAGTCTTTCTGCTGATTTGGTTATATTTTTAACTGACACAATCTCCAAAGTGCATGCATATTTTCTCCCAAAGATCTGAAAATCATCCCAAATGCTTTATTTCCTGAAGTTTGGAACACTGCAAGCATAAGCATTAAATTTTATCTCAATTGAATTAATCACTTAATCTTTCCCTGAGCAAGGAGCTTTATGCCTTTGTGTTTTTCTTTCCTCATCAACAAAAGTCCTTAAGTATCTTCTTTATTTCATTTTACCTTCAGTAGCATGCACATTTATAATCATTGATAAAAGAAAATGAACAATAGTAAGAAAAGATAAATAGTTTCTGATTTTGTTTTAGCTCCAATGACTACGTTTATAAATTTCCATCTTTCAACAATATTCATTGTAGGAAATGCTTGGAGTGGAAATTAAAAGTGATTAACTGTGTTTTAAAGATTGTTTTCTTGCTGTTCTGCCTATTGTGTTTCTTTAGCACAATACTCTTTGTACTTGTGCTAAACCCACATATCTGTAGTCTGACTTCTCCACATGTTCTTCAGGCTGAACTCTTTACACAGCAGCTACTACCAATACTTGCTAAACACATAATGGTGACTTCATTAACACCTCTGGGATAGCTCTCACTTTTAATATTGAGAATATCTCCATGAGGACTAGGGACGGATGTCTACAACACAGTAAAACAAACAAGTTGCTGGAAATTAAATATTTTTATCTTTATTGTATGTAATTGTACAGTTACTCCATCTGTCACATTTCTTTTATACAATAAAAAGATAATTTCAACTTAGATTCCTTGTGTTTTAGTTTCTTTGAAAAACTGATGTAATAAATACCTTGTGTTCTGCTTAAAATGTGAGTGTGATTTTGGCTTTACATGTTTATCATGATGCACTGAGATGAAACATTTTTATTAGTTCCTTCAGAATTTCATACAATGTGTCTTCTTATTCACCCCACCACAACCACAACTTCTCTCACATCTAAACTCATCTCCTTATAGACTCAATTTAGTGTATTATTTATATTTAAAATTGAAAATCAAAAATAAAACACGGGTGGGCAGAAGACACCCAGATGTCTGATCATCACCTGCAGGTGGGGCAGTTAAAGAGCATCAGAGCTCTGTATGCCACCCAGCCATGTGCAGAAGAAGCGACCCACTACAATATGCAAGTATATGGTAGAAAAGAGTGGGAAGAGAGAGAATCAGAATGGTTTGAGCATTATGAAAAGAAGCAGAACTAGAAATGCAAGAATAGAGAGGAATAACCTGATGTGAATAGCCTGCCTTGCCACCCAAGGCCATGGTGATTACCAATTGAGGGCCATGTCAGAGTTAGTGGTCATGTATCAGCATGGGATTGTGGTGATGTCCCTGACTCATATTACCTCTATGTTCTGGGATCACATTGATATCCAAGGATTGTGCAGAGCTGGCCGACCCCACACTGACTGCAGCAATCTGGAAAGGCCATCCTAGCAGGCTGCAGCAGGAGTCCTATGCTGAACCTTTTCTAGGCAGAACAGTTGAGCTAATAGCAATGGCAGGGGCATGAGTGCGCTAGAACCCAGTGAGCATCAGAGAACTGGTCTAGTCACTTGTCTGCAATGAGGCAGTATGGGCACAGAAGAGATGCCCCCTCCTCACCACCACCTCTGTTAGCACGTTGATTTGGTCCACTCCAACATCTACTTCTTCTGTGAACTGCTGGAGTGTGTAAAGGAGACAAGATATCTGAGAGAGGTCTTGGTGAGGGACCATTATTGATAGTGTAGTAGGAGTCAAAGACCTTGATCCAGACCACTAATGACTCATTGCAATGGACATTTCCAAGTAAAACTGTTTGAGACAAAGCTTATATGATGCGAGACACCGTGACACACTGTGAGAGCTGAGGTCTCTCTCTGTCTCTCTATCTCTCTGTCTATTTGTCTCTCTGTCTCCCTGTCTGTCTCTGTGTCTGTCTGTCTGTCTGTCTGTCTGTCTGTCTGTCTCTCTCTCTCTCTCTCTCTCTCTCTCTCTCTGTGTGTGTGTGTGTGTGTTGGGTTTGAACTTTCTTTCCTTTTAAGGGAAAGATTGCAAGTGTGGAGAGCAAATTTGGAATGACAGAAAGATGAATGCAGTTGGGGAGCATGATGTAAAATTTACAAAGAATCAATAAAGAGAAAACAAGAACAAGTAACAGAAAGTACAGTGTTTGAGTCAACAAAAAATAAAAATAAACAAATCCCATTTATGCTTCTTCTATAGTTTTGGATGTGTGACCATCTAGTAGAATATGGTGGACCTTATGACTGAACAAACATTGAAGAAAACATACTCTCTTTTTCTCAGCAGGTATCAACAGCCAATAACTCAACATGTAGGGTAGACCATTGTTCCAAACTCTACTCTCTGTTCTAGCCTTTCCAAAGCTTTAGTTTAGCAAATTCTTATGCACATTTTCACAGTTGCTATGAGTTCATATTTGCAGTGTATACTAGACATGCTGGCAGAAATAGAAAACTAACTCATAACATCTTCTATCTGCAAACATGAAAAAGAAAGAGAAATGTAGAATTATGGGGAGGCAGGAAAATCTAAAATCATAGTACTTCATTCAATAAGGCTGTAGCACCTCAACAAGGCACATTACAAACTGGAAAATAAACATTTTCATTCAAACCATCACATTCTAAATATACAAGAAGAATTTAGATAATATAAACTTAATGTCTTCGTCAGTGAACTATTTCTCTGAAACAACACCATGAGCACTTCAAGTCATATACAACAAGGCATTTAATTTAGGTTTCCTTATAATTTCGGGGATGTAGTCCATTACGAGCATGCCAGGATCATGATTACAAGCATGCCAGGATCATGACAGCACGCCACCATGGTAGAAGACAGTGCTGTGTTTGTATTGGAAGGCAGGCAGAGGAAACACTGACTTTAGTGTGCGCTTTTGAAAGCCACTCCCAGTGATACACTTCCTTCAATAATGTCACATCTCTTAATCTCTCTCAAGGAAAGCCACTCCCTGTTGACTAAATATTTAAAGGTATGAGTCTATGAGAACCTTTTCCATTCAATTCACCACTTTAGGATCCCTGAACCCGACAGAGTTATTACCATACCATAATGCCAAAGTTCACTAAGTCTATTTTCAAAAGTCCCCATATCTATACAAGTCTGAAAGATGATTAAAAGCCTAAAATCTCTTCTTCTGGAAGCTCTTAAGTAGAATCCACTGTAAAAATCAAAATAAAAAAGCAGATCACATGCTTTTACCATAGCATAGTGAAGAAGTACTGGCCAAAACAATGTCAAAAAAACAAAACAAAATAAACAAAAAAAAAAAGAAAAAAAGAAAAAAAGAAAAAAAAGGAACTGGGCAAACTCCAAAACGTGCATCTCCATATGTGCTATAAAAGGTCCATTCCCATTTCCAACCCCTTTAAGCTCTGTAGACTAAAAGATATTTTGATCTCCTAGGCTGGTTTCATACCTGGTTACAGCTTTCCTTAGCAGGTTTCACATGGCTCTTGTATCTCCATCATCTTAGGGTTTCCAACAAAATCCAGGTTTCATGTTGACAGGCTCATGAAATGGCCTCTCTGGGCCTCCAGTCAGAGATATCCTGGACACACACCTGGCCTCTCTGGCTTTCCTTGTCCAAAGAAGAAGATTCAATAACCTCTTTGTTGTATCCTTTAATCTGAACCAAAAGCCAGGTTGCTGAAGCTGCAAAGTTCTACTATTTGATGGACCTAGTATTTGGCCTCTTTATTCAAATATTTTCCTCAGCTTTCTGTTTCAGATGGGTTCCTTCACTGCTTAAGTTTTTCTTTAATTACTTTTTACCAGTTGGAAGCTTAGATATGTTACATATTGGCCTGAACTCACAACTTCCTTTATTTTATTTAGCATCAGACATTTCTTTAACTTTTAATCTTCTTGAAAACAGGACTTCACTTCGTTATAATACCTGGTACTCCTCTCCTTGAAGTGTTTTGTTTTTCCTCACTTACCTGCTCTTTTTCATTATATATCTGAATAAGAGTGGCCATTAATAATATTACACAGTCAATATTAGTCTGTCTTGAAATCTCCTCTGCTAATGCCATTAATCAGACACTCTTCAGTTTAGCCTTAGGCAGAGTTTTTTTGGTACAAGCATAAAACAAATGAATAACAACAACAACAACAACAACAACAATTTACATCCTTCACCAAAAATATCCTGACAACTATCTTTAGCCACTATTAATATTCTTCTCCTCTGAAACCTCTTGAGGAGTGCCATAACAATCTACATTGTGCTTAGCACCACTGTCTTCTTTGTTACTACAATTATGGGTCATTAAACCTCGCTTAAAGTATTCAACCATTTTTGTAATCCAAAGTCCCAAAGTCCACATTTCACTAATAAGCAGCATGATTAGTTCAATCACAATACCACACTTCTGGTACCAACTTCTGTCTTAGTGTTACATTTCTGTGAAGAGACTCCATGACTATAACCAACAACTATAAAAGAAAGTATTTAATTGGGGCTTGCTTATAGTTTCAGACATGTAATCCATTATCAGCATGATGACACACATGCAGACAAGGTAGCTGAGATTTCTACAGTCTGATGATGCAGGCATCAGAAAAAGAGGCATTTTTGGTTGTGAGCCTAACCTTTTACAGATGAGTGAACTCTCCAGCCCATTGAGTCTAGGGTTAGCTTTTGAAATCTCAAAGACCACCCTAGGTGATACACTTTCTTCAACAAAGATACACCTCTTAATTCATTTCTCTAAAGTAGCACCACTACCTAATGACCAAGTATTTAAATATATGAGTCTATCTTGGCCATTCCTACTTGAAACATGGCGTAACACCTATATTTGGTGAAAATGCACAAACCAGAACCATGCATTGTCAAATAAAAAGCCAATAGTTATGAATAGAATGCCTATTAAAATATGTTGGTCAGAAAGTTCCCCTAGACTCCCAAACATATAGGCTATAGTCAATGTCTTTGGTTAACAGAAAATTGATGCTATGACTATTGCTGAAGATAAAATAAAATTCAGTCATAAAACATGTAGAGGTTTATGTAATGCCTAGTTGAAACTTCACCCCTAATAGCCAGCTTTAATAGTGTGAGAAGGTGCATATTACAAAAGTAGAAATAAATAATTGTTAATGTTTTAGATGAAAATTCTAAGATAATATTTTCCATAAGTCTAAAGTATTACTTCTTTGATTGACATGTTACATCATTTCAAATCATTTGAGTTTTCAGGAGAAAGGAAATCTATGTGGTGGTAGGTTTCAAATGGAATTACAAGAGCCTACATTTATAAGACCAGATACTGTATATTTAAAAATATGGTTCATGAGTTAAAAATAGAGAAAACAATCAAGAAGAACTGTATTAGAGATGAACTGAAGACTCATCCTACCCTGTAGATGTTTTATTTTAAAAAGATGATAAGTGTACAAGGTATTTATTTGAAATATACAATACTCTTGAGGTTGAAATACTATCTTTATTAGTGCCAACCATTCAAAAAATAAACTTTAACACTACAAACAAAAGAATTTTCTTTTCTCTCTGAGACCATTAGTGATTTGAGCTCTAGTATTAGAAAACACTGAGTCTTTTCTCTTTGACCTAATATAATCTTTGATACTCAATATATGTACCAACTTAATAAGCACAAATTAAGAAAAATGTAATTTTTGATTTTTCTTTTCAAAGACTAAATTTATGCTTGTGTCAGTTTTATTGTCTTGGTACTGGAAGTTTCTTTTAAGTCAATGGTTCTTCTGTTATTTATAAAATCCCAAACTAAACAAAGCACAGATTATGCTAGGAATTTCTCAGAGTAGAGACAAAATAAGAAGTGCTTTTGCCAAGGCATCACTAGCAGAGGTAAGGGTTGATATGAAAATGCAAGAGTGGGAAGCTGCTCTAAGGAGATAGAAAGGCCCCAAAGAGCTGTGTTATGAGCTTCTCTGGGAAATCCTGATTCCATGTTTTAAATAATAAAAAAATATTGCCAACATTCCCTTGCTAAAAGTCTAGCATGGAAGTAATGAGAATCACTAGACCTGAAAGATAAAAAAATCAGGTATGTTCACGTAAGAGAAAAATCAAAAGTTTGGCAGTGTATGACATCTGGGACTGTCAAAGAATTCTCGAAGAAGAAAAACACAGACTATTAAGATAAATTGATCCATATCCAAGTTTTACAAAGTGAGAAGCAATTATAAATAAAGTTCAATTAGTTATATACCAATGTCTCAGGAGGATCAACATATGTACAAAAGTAGAATAATAAATATGTAGGAACATTCAGAGCAAGTGTTGGAATTTTAAAAGTATGCATAAGGATTGTAATCTCTTCTAGTAAAGAAGATCGTTTCTCAGAAACTGTTACCACACACATGTTCCTATGTTTAAGCACAGACAAAAATGCTTTAAAGGCCTATTTTTCTGTTTCCTAGAACAATATGAATTACTTGTTCCAATTAGGTATAATCAAATAAAATGTAACACATCAGGACCATTAACTGCTTGTTAAAGTTAAATGTATCATGACTTGAGGGATATAATTAAACCTCCTTTCTAAATTTGAACAATAACAAAAGCCTCTGTCAAGATGACAGACATCTATGGGTGATCTCAAGCACAGCAACATCCATAAGCCACTCACACCTTTCTCCCTTACTTCCTTCTAATTCCCAGATGAATTTTCATATCTTCATGTCCAATATAAATACCTGCTTTTTGGCCCAAGAAATCTTGAAAATATTATGAAGCTTAATGTCTTGTAGCCCCTTCAATTTCAATATATGCATGTGCATACACATTAAGTGCATGACCAACATAGCTAATATATATGTAGCATTTAGGAGTTTCTGCCTCCTCACAAATCATGTTAGTGTTTTCATGAGAACATATTGGTATTCAGTAGAAAGGATGGTTGATATGAATGTTGAACTTGTAATTCAATGTATTTGGCTATAAATTTTAGCCAGTGAAGTATAATATTGCTAATAAATGCTCAAATTTTCTATCAGGAGCAATAAACTTTTGAAAGCAAAACTCCCTTATAAAATCAACACTGGATATAGATGTAAAACACTAGACATTTTATAAGTCTTCACCATGTCCACCTTATTAGGTATTTTATGAGAATATACAGCAATATCACAGCAACAAAATATAGGCTTCAAGTTTTTCTCTTAACCTTGAATTTAACACAGCTTTATTTTTTCTGTTCCAGAATTTTATTATAATAAAATTAAAGATCTTATATTTATTGACTCAGATGTCTTTCATTAACTACTATTCATTAAAAAAAATCTGTAAGCATTGGGTTCTGAAGAATTATTTATTAGTTCTCATTTCTTAAAGTACTTTACCCTTCTACAAGTTACTATTAATTCAATGATTGTAAAGCCAAATAAATATTTCCTTTACCCTACTTGAATGCCATAAGCTGGATCCATAGGGCTGTTAAGTGGATTTGCTATTGTTAGCATTCATTCAAATTTGGGATATATGCATAGCAGTTTATGTTCCTCTTTATGAAATACATATATAGAGACCTAATAATACTATAAACTAAGTGATTTCCTAAGTAATGGCCAAAGGATTTCATTAGTTCTACACACATCTATTAAGTAAGAGAGATTTCATTTACTGCCCTTCCAGCATTGACAAAAGAAAAAAAACAAAACTAAACTAAAATAATAACAACAAGAAAGCATAAGCTACACTACTGGAGAGACACAGAATTAGGACCAGGCTTATATTGTCTGAGCTACATTAGGAAGGATCAGTTCTTGGGTGACCTCTGTACTCTCAATGCTTAGATTCTCTCCTTTCTCTTTCCCTTAGTACAAAATTTATTAGAAGCTCTTTGCTTCTGGTAACCCAACATATTAAACACTGCATTTCTTTCCTGTGCCCTTTGCTGACCTCTTTAAAAAGCATGTCTATTGGATTTTGCTCATCTAGTCTACCTTATATTCCCTGATGGACTGTGTTGATAAGTGCGAAATGCATGTTCTAAAATATTATGCATACACCTTTTGATGTATGGAGTTTATATAACCTTTGACATTTTCAATATTAATTTACCTGATTAAAATAATTAATAATTTAGAACATCATTTACCTCCCAGGAGAAAATAAAAATTCATGTCTTTTTCATTATTATGACCTAATAAAAATATTACAGAATTATTTATAGTGATCAGAAATGATTTGACTCACTTTTTGAAACTGAAATACTATACTGGGACTGAAAATTTTCACAGGTCCTTCTTTCTGAATTATGGACTAGTTGGAAAGAATGTAATAAAAGAAGAGAAAGAAAGCTGAAAGAAACAACAACAACAAAAACTAAAGTTCTCTTAAAGGGAAAAAATGCTGTATTTTATACTACTTCTAGCCCACTCATGAGAACCACTAGCCCACTCACAGGCTAACCATCTCTGAAAGGATTCATGTCTTAACATTCTCAACTTGAATATTGTATTTCTAACCTACAGGTCTTTGGAGACCAGTACAAAACAGAAGATTACTCTTAGATATTTTTGTTTCTTTGCTTTCAATGATGATTTTTTTTTTGCTAGTGTTTCTATTGAAAATAGTATCAAATGATTAGTACTTTCCAGGCTAGTAAAATAGGCTCTCCTTGCATAGTTCATTTGAAACATTCAGAATATGTCCACATATTTCTGTTCTGTTCAGTTCTTATAAAATAACATAAATGTGGCAGGAAACCAGAGTGGTAGGAGATGGCACATGAATCAAACTCATGCCTTGGGACATGGTGTCATTAAGAACTCCTATAAAAGCACTTTACTAATTTTATTTAACCTTTTAAGACACTGCAATTTTGTACGTAGAAAGGGAGCTTTCTCATGACAGAGACAAGCAGGACTGGTTCTTAGTTAATTTTACAAATTGCTTTCAAAAGGTCATCTATGTTTTTGTACTTTTAAAAATCTATATTAAGAAAAAACATTGCTGTCGATCTTTTACTTAACTATAGCATGCAAATTGAAAATTTTTCTACATGGTTTTCTCGGTATTTTAGAAACCTTTCTCCTTTCTTTCAACATATTTTTCTTACACACTGAGATTCTCTAACAAAAAAAAAAGAAAAGAAAGTTTTCTGACTTTTTTTATGTCAGCAGCTATCTCACTGATGGTTTGTAGCCATAGATTCAAACTTTGCTATTATAGAAAATGTTTGTGCTCTATGGCATTTTTGCCAAAATTTAAAATGAAGTTCTAGTTTACCACGTGGTTAGAGAACATAAAAATAAGAACTATGTGCCAAAAGTGTTAGGTTTTAAAGGAATATTTTATGGGTTGAAATTAAAAATAAATAAGTATTACCATCTTTGGAATAAAGCCAGGTCAATCAGTGAATTCAAATATTCTGAAATTATGGTCAATATGAACTTTAATATTTGACATGTCTTGAAAGAAAATATATTAAGGGGTAAAAATATATTTAATTTTTCTTGAATATTAATATACCCAATTCTTTAGAAAGGAAATCTAATCCACTTTATAAGTAGCATGATTTAACCATGATCATACTATCTATGTCATTCTTAGTAATACAATGCAACATGACCACCATGGTAAGAAATTAAGTCTGTAATATAATTTCATGATCATTTTAACAATGAAACACATTCTGTAAGTGAAATAGGCCCACATTCAGAGTTTGCCTTCATTTATCCTAATATGTTGATCCTTCCCTAAAGCTCATTATCTTCCTTTACCAGAACCAGTATTCTCAATTTCAAAATTGAGCTAGCAATTAAAATTCTGATATTTGGCTACTTAACTATCCTTTTATCACTCTGAAATAATGTGATGTTAATGAAATATCAAAATAAGGATATTCAACTTTCATGGCACACCCATACATGTTTATCCCAAGGTTATAGGCCAGAATAAAAATGGCATTTATTAGATAATTATCTGTGATAAAGATTTGATTGGTTCACAAAATTTTCCAAATAGCCCTTCCTAGATATCATTTTTCCTACTCCACTCTACCCAATTATATGCAGTAGGAAGTGTCAATCAGTGTAAACTATATCCCTGTTTTGTGGTGTACAAATGCTTTGTACACCAATGTTGTACAAATGTTTTGTGTTTGCAGAATGCTTCAAAGTGTCTGTCATGAAGGTAAACAATGAGGACAAGAACCATATAACCTGGACTCTGAAAAGTGCTGGTTATAAGTCAGCAAGTTAAGTACTTTTCTATTTCCACAATGATAGAATACAAGAGGAACAGTGCACTAAGTCTCTTATGACTGCAATACAATATGGTGAGGATCATTTACTCCCCTGTGCACGCATGTATCTGTGTTTTAGGAAAGCAAAATGGAGTAACTGTAAATGTACATGACACTAGCAAAATGGCTAACAGTCCCCTTCTCTAAGGGAAGATACCTTATGTACTAAGGGAGGGTAGGAAATTTTAGGTTTATTGGTCTGGTATGTCACCAAATGTGTTTAGGAAGAATTCAAGAGCAGCAGCACATTTGCAAATCTCCACAAAGAGCTGCACTGTCAATAGCTTCCAAGGCATGTTTGTTTTCTAAATAATCAAACACTATAATACAACATAAATTTTTAGCATTTTCTCTTGGTTATTTCATTATTATTACATTAATTTTCGTGGTTTTCAATTCATATATTTTTATTACATTATATATAATCTTTGTAAAATAAGTTTTTTGTTTGTATTTATATTTTCAAAATCAACATTCTTGGGCTGGAGAGATTTTGTTTGCTCTTTAGGTATGAGTTCAATTCCCAGCAAAATCAACCATCTGTAAAAGATCTGATTCTTCTGGTGTATCTGAAGACAGCTACAGTGTACTTATATATAATAAAATAAAATAAATCTTAAAAAAAAAAAAAAAAAAAAAAAAAAAAAAAATCCATTCACAAATGAAGACAACTATATAAATCAGATTATTTGAACTCACATCTCTGGAATATGTATATGTGAAAGAAAAAACCAGCTCCCATTATAGTGTTCTCTGACCTTCATAAATGCACCATGCATGCACAAGCTACATCTCCCCCCTCTCTCTTTCATACTCTTACACACACACACACACACCATGTCTAACAAATGCATATCCTATTTAAAAGCAACAAAGGTATTGAAGAACGTTATAAGTCTTGCTAGTTGGCTCTTGACTGGAAATAGATACATCTGTGAAAATATACCTGATATAACCAAGGAGTAAAGTATGTATTAGTTTTCTTTGTGAGTTTTCTTTCTGGCTTTTTTCTCTTGGATAACTGAAATGTCAGCAGAAAGGTGTTGGGCTAACTGAGAAGTCTAATATAGTCTCTAATATAATAAACATGGACATGACTCCGTATCGTAGTTTGAATTCAGAATTTTTCTTAATCACCCAGCAACTTATACCATCTTATAGAAGTACCACCACAGATAAACACATTTCAAAATATTTGGTCATAAAACAGCCAATCAATTTCTAAGAACTTGGAAATATAGAAGTGGACATTACGGAGAGAATCATTCTGGAGTCAAGACAAACCGTGTAGAAGGTGCTGAGCGTCTTCCTAATGTCCCTGCCATCACATACCATGTTTTACTGTAGTCTTAAGTGTCTTTCAGGTTTTTTCATCTCTTCATTCATGCAAAATTTTATGCCATACTCATGGAAAGATTATTACAAATTTTGTAGGTCTGCAATAAAATCCTATAAATAGTCTATGTAAATACATTTGCATGATTCTTTGTGCAGACTCTGTGTGAGTGAGTGCTTCATCTAACCTCTGTGCTCACTTTCATTGCCTGTATCTTCATATAATGAAAGTTATAAAAGCTATGGATTAGATTTCCAAGACTAAATTAGAGCTATACGCTACAAATTAGTTTCCACTAAATAAATTAATTCATGTAAAATGTATAAAGTGAAACTATTGTTTTCCTTATCTAGGAATCACAATGATAACATGTAAGTACTCCGTCTTTCCATCTCCTTAAATATTGAGACCAGTCACTGCAACCATTAGAGCTTCTTCCAGAATAGGGGCTGGGCATTGGGAGTCACTGAAACAATCCAATAATAGTTTCTGCTAAAGAAGCTGGGAGTAGTTTCCAAGGACTACTGTTTAACAAGTTCACCTGATCTCCCAGAGTTTAGTAACTGCTTTTCTCTCTTGTGTCCTCATGATTTATATAATATGCATGCATCATTCTTGTCTTATTTTCACAATAAATTAAAGAGCAATATACTGTGATTATTGACACACTTATGCTAATCAGCTCAGTGTTGCCAATATCTCTAAGAACACCGACCAAAAGACTAGGTATGGATTCCAAATGAAATTCAAGTGTCCTTAACAAGAAAAAGTCAATATAATGAATCAAAAAGGAATTAAAGTAGTACAGAATCACATTTCTAAATGTAAGAATGTTGTTTACTGGAATTTTATGAACCTTAAAAATAGTTTTAATATTTACCATTGAAATCAGACTTGTAGAGAAGGAAGAACAGGTAAAAATTTCTTAAGTATATAAACTGTTTGGTGTTGACAGTGGAATTAGGAAATATCTGTGGAACTCTGCTTGAGACACTACCAATATTTTAATATGCATTAAATTGTATAACACATACCCTTGAAGAAAATCAGCAACTGATTTTATTGTTATTCTCTTCCCATAAGTTTGTTCTTACTATGCACTGCTAATGCTAAGAATGTATAACTCATGTGACAGTACTGATTATTCAATAAAGCTTTCTAAATGAATATATAATTTTTCAAAAACAATAAGAATTCATAGTAACTTCCCTTAAAAAGAGGAGAGTGGGGGCTGGAGAGATGGCTCAGTGGCTAAGAGCTCTGACTGCCCTTCCACAGGTCCTCAGTTCAATTCCCAGCAACAGCATGATAGCTTAAACCATCCAAAATGGAATCAGATGTTATCTGGGGTGGCTGAAGATAGTGACAGTGCACTCATATGAGAGAGAGAGAGAGAGAGAGAGAGAGAGAGAGAGAGAGAGAGAGAGAGAGGAACGAAGGAAGGAACGAAGGAAGGCATGAACAGAGGTATGTTTCTCATGAAAATAAAAAGTTCAATGCATTTCTTTGTTACATCTTTTAGGTAATATAAAACTTATGCTCTCCAAAAGATCATCCCAGCTGTTGACATCAGCATTGAGATAGTTAATTCTATGAACTTGACACAATGTAGTGTTACCTGGGAGGAGATTATAAGTGAATCTAGATTGTTTGTCTACTGATATGCCTGTGAAGAATTTTCTTAATGGAGTTAGCTGGGGTAGGAGGACCCCCACTCAGTGTACATAGCACAATATCAGGTGCTAGGTTCTATACCAGCTGAAAAGGAGAAAGACACCCCAGCAAGGGTATAGCCACAATAGTTTGTTGCACTAGGCTTTTAACTACGGAGTTGCTTCAAGTTTCTATGTGATATCCTTCACTTCTCCCTCAGTGGACTGTAACCCAGAAATGAGAGTCAAGAAAATCTCTGTCCCTTAAGTTGTTTTTATCAGGTATGTTGTAAACCAACAGGAAATGAAACAAAGACACTTCTCTCTGACCTCTTCATCCACTCTTCTCACCTACTGGCTGGTGGTATTTACTAAGAGTGGCATCCTACTCTTTCTCAAAATTATGGTATGCCTGATCCCACCTTCAGTATACATTCTCCAGACACAAAATTCTGTTCCCAGGTTATCTAGAAGCCAATTATTTAGTAAAATGATAAACAGCATGTAGAATTGAAAACATTCCATTGAAAGTAATATTCTCAGGTATAATAGTATCAAATTCCAGTTTTTCAAAATACTTAATTTAAATGTACTCTTAAAAGCAAAGTATGATTTGTGGGTGGGATAGACTGTATGATGGGGTGTTGGTATTGTTGGTTATCTTTTGTTTTTTAAAAAACACTGGTATATGAGAAGTCACTCAGAGAAAAAATTCAGATTCTTCAAAACACCTGTTCTCAGATAAACAAAAGAACTACTTTCTTTTTAGAATGTTGCTTCTTCTCTCATTGCATATTTTTTTCCATTTCCACCACGGAGGTTACCATATTCTTTTAAAAAATAAGATTTCAATATCCTTCCATATGTAGCTATATTGTGGTTGCCAATTTTTATGAACTATGGAATAGCTCCCATGGTAGGGACCAAGTAAATGCTCTTGTTTATGATTATGTAGTTTCACATTAAAATACATGCTACACAGAAAAGTGTATCTGAGAAAATTATTCTCAATAGTATAGGATTTCTATATCTATTACATAGGTATAGAAACTTCCTGTAAGAAGTTGTTTTTTATATTCCTGGAGCTACACTGTGAGATCCTGGAGAGAAAAGGAATTTAAGATTCTTCATTATACGCTACATGCTAATGATGGCGTTTATTACATAATAAATTTTGATAGATAGTTGTCACACTAAGAAAGGAACACATTTCATTTTTTTTATTTCCTTCAAAATGCTTGCTGAATTCCTAAAATTCATAAATGAACTTGGTAAAATGTCCTCTGAATTCATAATTTAAAACTTATAATCTCTTTCAATTGCATTTAAACATCTTGTTTACTTTCGAAAGTTGTTTGTTCCTGTGCTTATACCCAAAAGATGTTCCAACATTTAACAAGGACACATGCTGCACTGTATTCATAGTAGCCTTATTTATAACAGCCAGAAGGTGGAAAGAACCCAGATGTCCTTCAATAGAGGAATGGATACAAAAAAAATATGATACATTTATGCAATGGAGTACTACTCAGCTATTAAAATAATGACTTCATAAAATCCTTAGGCAAAAGGATGGAACTAGAAAATATCCTGAGTGAGGTAACCCAGACACAAATGAACATTCTATGCACTCACTGATAAGTGGATATTATCCCAAAAGCTTGGAACACCCAAGATACAATTCACAGATCATATGAAGTTCAAGAAGAAGAAAAGACCAAAATGTGGATGCTTCAGTCCTTCTTAGAAGGGGAAACTAAATACTCATGGGAGGACATACAGAAACAAAGGGTGAAGCAGAGACTGAAGGAAAGGCCATCCAGAGACTGCCCCACCTAGGAATCCATCCCATATACAGCCACAAAACCCAGTTACTACTGCTAATTCCAAGAAGTGCTTGCTGACAGGAGCCTGATAATGGACGTCTCCTGAGAGGCTGTGCCAGAGCCTTACTGATACAGATTAACATGCTTGCAGCTGCCTTCTGAAAGGCTCAGTCAGAGCATGACAAATACAGAGGAGAATGCTAGTAGTAAACTATTGAACTGAGAACAGGGTCCCTGTTGGAGGAATTAGTGAAAGGATTGAAGGAGCTGAAGAGGCTTACAACCCCATAAGAACAAAAATACCAACCAACCAGAGTTCCCGGGGACTAAACCAATATTCAGAGGCTACACATGAACAGACCTATGGCTCCAGCTGCATATGTAGGAGAGGATGGCCTAGTTGGGCACTAATGGGAGGAGAAGCTCTTGGTTCTGCCAAGACTGGATCCCCCAGTGTAGGGGAATGTCAGGATGGGGAGGTGGGAAGAGGAGTTGTTAGGGATGGGGAACACACTTAAAGAAGAGAAGAGGAATGGGATAGGGGGCTTATGGATAGGTAACCAGGAAACAGAATACTATTTGAAATGTAAATAAAAAAATATCCTAAAAATGAAAAGATGCTTGCAGCTAATCATCAGACTGAGCATGGGGACCACCATGGAGGAGATAGAGAAAGGACTGAAGAGACCAAAGGGATTTGCAATGCTATAGGAAGAACAACAATATCAACCAACCAGAGGCCCCCAGAGTTCCCAAGGGCTAAACCACCAACTAAAGAATACAAGCTCCAGCCACGTATGTATCAGAGGATAGCATTGTCTGGCATTAATAGGAGGAGAAGTCCTTGGTAATGTGAAGGCTCGTTTCCCCAGTGTAGGAGAATGCCATGGTGTTGAGGTGGGAGAGGGTCAGTGGGAGGGTGAACAGCCTCATAGAAGAACTGGGTATGGGAGAGGGGCAAACCAGGAAAGGGGATAACATTTGAATTGTAAATACATAAACTATCCAATAATAAAAAGAAAGTTGTTTGTTGTGTGTATAAGCTTGTATACCTGTCCTCTTTTTTAAAGAACAGAATGTTTGCATACAGTAATTTGTATTAAATATTTATACAAGTGAATTATAAAGATTTTTATATTTTAATTTTATTTATCACATTAAATTCATATAACATGAAATTTTCTGGTGAGAGTATAAATTACTTTTTAGATCATTATACCATATCTTTTGGAAATATTACAAATACAAGTAGACATTATTTTATTATACATTGAATGTAATATGTAGGAATTTCATTTTTCAGAATTGGAGTATTTGCATTGAAGTTTTGTAGGTAAAGTTCACAAGGTCACCTGTTTGCCGTAATAGACACAAACTTCTTTGTCGCAATGAATAAAAGTCGATAACTTCAAATATCAAAGCCAGCACAAAGATAATACAGTATTAATATCATGCTTTACATACTGAGACCATTCAATGCTTGGCTGTGAATATTTGCATCCATTTCACTCAGTTGCTTGTGGAGCCTCTCAGAAAACAACCATGCTGGGCTCCTATCTACAAGCACGACACGACATCAGTAACAGTGTCAGGGTTTTGTGCCTGCCCATGGGATGGAGCCCACATTGGGCTGGCCATTTATTTACCATTCCTTCACTCTTGGCTCCATTTTTGTCCCTTGCATTCCTTTTAGACAGGTACAATTTGGAGTCGAAAATTTTGAAGACAGGTTGGTATTTCCATCTTTCCACTGGAGTCCCTGTCTAACTATGGGAGGTTGTCTCTTCAGGTTCCATTTCGCCGCAGTTGGCCATTTGAGGTAAGGTCACCTACATTGAATCCTGGGAGCCTCCTCCATGACTGGTCTCTGAAACTTTCTAGAAGTGCCCCCAACCCCCACCTTTGGCGGCTGCACATTTCTGTTTGTTCTCCTGGCCTTTTGGGCTTCGTTCTTGTCTCTCTTTCCCAATGCCTATCAGGCAATGCTCCTTTCCTCTCCACCTCCTCTCTCCCACCCAAGTTTCTCCTCCCCTTTGCCTTCCAGGATTGTTTTGTTCCTCCTTCCAAGTGGGATCGAAGCATTCTCACTTGAGCCTTCTATCTTGTTTAACTTCTTAAGTTCTGTGGGCTGTATCTTGGGTATTCTGTACTTTTTGACTAATACTGACTTATCAGTGAGTACAGAGAACTCATGTCCATTTAGATCTGGGTTACCTAACTCATGATATTTCCTAGTTCCCATCCATTTGTCTGCAAAATTCATGATGTACTTGTATTTAATAGTTGAATAGTATTCCACAGTAAAATATCTTGAATGCATATTTTCTTCGTTTTTACTAGGCAAAGCTCTTGGTCAATGAAGTCAATAGGAATGCCAGCACTGAACAAATCCTTGCTGAGCTACTGAAATGAAACCAATATATCCCCCTAGTGGTCACTTTAAAGCTTTCCCCAAGAGGTAAACACAATACAAATACAGATACGGTTGGGAAACATAGACCTCTCCTAGGCTTTGTTAGTTAACTTAAAATGGCTTGCTTTTTGCATTTGGTTAAAACCACAAAACATCGAATCCTCTTCAAGATTGGTAAAATGTTAGTGTCCATTTCTATATGTGCTCAAAGTAAGCTGTGGTCACTGCAATATATATCATAAAAGAGACACAGGGGAGAGGGAAGATTATTAACTAAAACAAATAAATACTAAATAAAGACCTCCTTGTGATGTATTTTCATTAACTCAATAAGGATATTAAAGAGATGCAAAGAGGAATGGAAGAGAGCATTTATTCTACAATGTTCTTTGTGGACCCACAAACAAACAAAGCAGTGTAGCAGCTGATGAGTTCTTGATAGAGGCAGAAACAAAGAAGACATGATTCTTTCAAACAAGGTTCAGGTAGTCTCACTAAACTCAGGATAAGACCCAGGGTCACTGAAAGTCCCTGACTGAAAAATTAAATAAAATGTAAAAGGACAGAGGAATAAAACAGAGGAATTAACCTCTGGTCTCTGTACATAGTCACACACACACTCACTCACACACACACACACACACACACACACACACACACACTCACATGTACATGCCCCTTACTACATACACACAAAGAAGTAATGAGCAGTGATATTTGAAATAAAGTCTGTTGCTGCTCGAGTTGTACTTTTATTTAGCTAAAGGAATCATTTTCCATTTCAGTAGTACAGCAAGGATTTGTTTAGTGTTGGCATTCCTATGAAGAAAAACTTTCTGTCTCATCAGTGCATGCTGGGACATGTAATTTACCGGCTAGAATATATGCATTGCATTATCTATGGGCAATCTGGAGCTCTTGACATTGATCTTATCCTGTGAGCATACACACACATACACACATACACACCTGGCTTCTGCAGAAATCAATTTTTCTATTACATGGTAATGCTACAAACTGTGATATAAGGACACAGTAGGAAGAATACATATCACATCACTTTTCCTCTAATATCACAGCACAGTGGAGTCGGCTAAGGCCAGATATTTTTGTCCCCCCTGTGTACTTGCACATACACACAGATTCCATAAAACAGAAGGGGATTTGTCCCACCATCATTAATGTCAGCAAAAGTTTAAAGCCTAAAATTTCAAGTATAATATTTCAAATAGAACCTGCTGTTGTTTACTTTCTGACCTTTTGTGTGTGTGTGTGTGTGTGTGTGTGTGTGTGTGTGTGTGTGTGCGTGTGTGTTCCTGGTACATTCATTCTTTATGTACAGAACTGTATTTTAAACTGCTGAAAGGAATCTCCACTGGAAATACAGCAGGTGGTGTGATTAATGCGGAACTCAGTGATAAATAGGGTGTTTCCATACTTAGAAAAGGAATTCTTTAATCTACATTCAGAAATTTTGCTTTGTCTTATATCAGAAGAAGTATTGTTTAACAATATTGTACAAATCAGTGCATTGTTTATAAAAGAGACACTCTGGTTTAAGAAATTTGGTAATGTGTATGTTAAAGGTTTATTAAACAGTCTTAATAAGGTTAACTTAGTTTGCCTCTATCATACGAAAGGTTGAGAAAAAATAAAACAGCTAGGAAGTATCACTGTGAATACTCTCGTAGATTCTTTTCAGAAACCATTCTAAGGAAATTAACAAAAACTACAGTTACTGCCACCACCTACTGGGAAGGGATCTGGAAGTAATGTCAGAGGTATGAACATATTAAGTCATGAGGTGGACATGCAAACATGGTTTATATGTTCTTTTGGGGGCAGACTTTTTCATTTACATTTGAACTGTTATCCACTTTCCCCCTCCCATCCACCCATTCCTTCCCACCTCCCGAGCTGATATTTCTCTACACTGGGGGGTCCATCCTTGGCAGGGTTTCTGTTGGGCCCTACCTTGGGGTGTTTCCCTTCCCCCTCAATGAGCCTTTTAGCCTGCTATAGCAAGAAGTTGTTTAAACCCTTGGCAGCTGCTCTTAGCCCTGATTTGGGGCTGCTGGGGTTTTCCATGGCACCCTTCCTCCCCAGGGAGCCTTCCAGCTTGTTGTTGTTAAGAAGTTGTTTATGCCCCCATTGGGCCTGAAACTTTTCACCACACAGACTTTTCCTGTTTTCCTGGTTGGGGATTTTCACCTGCCTGTTGTTTTCCAGGGATTTGCCTCCAGTATATAAAGAGATCTCAGTAAAGCCTTGGTGGCACTCTCTGAAAAACGGATGACACCCGTAGACATATTTTCTTTCAATCCCGTAGACCTACGCCTGATATTCACACACTGGCGGCACAGATGCCATCAGGTTTCTCCTCCCATTGGTGCCCAGCAAGGCCATCCTCTGCTACATATGCAGCTAGATCCATCCATTTGTACTCTTTGGGTGGTGGTTTACTGCATGGGAGCTCTGCTTGGTGGGCATTGTTGTTCTTATGGGGTTGCAAACCCCTTCAGCTCCTTCAATAGTTTCTCTAATTCCTCCAACAGGGACTCCATTCATAGTTCAATGGTTTGTGCTAGCATTCACCTCTGTATTTGTCATGCTCTGATTGAGCCTCTCAGGAGACAGCTACATCAGGCTCCTGTCAGCATACATTTCTTGGGGGAAAACACACCCTTAATCTGAATCTGTTCAAATAAGAAGACACACCTTTAAACTGGGCCATACCTTTTGCTGTCTACCAGTGCCAACCAACCAGAGGGAGTAAGCCACCATCCAAAGAGTATACATGGACAGACCTATCGCTACAGCTGCATATGTAGCAGAGGATAGCCTTTTGGGGCACAAATGGGAGGAGAATCCCTTGGTCCTGCCAAGGCTGGATTCCCCAGTGTAGGGGAATGTCAGGGTTGGGAGGCAGGAAGAGGGATGGGGGAACATCTCATAGAAGAAGGGGAAGGGAGTTTGGATAGGGGGTTTATGGACAGGAAACAGGGGAAGGGGAAAACATTTGAAATGTAAATAAAAATATTCAATAAAAATATATAGAATAAAAAATATTTTCTTGAGGCCTGTAGAAAATGCTAATTAGATAATACCTCAAAAGCACAAAAGAACACATTTTTTTAATAAAATTTTTCTAAGAAGTCCATACATCAAGAAAGAGAGGCAATACATAATGTGTAATAGTATAGAATCTGTACATATTCAATGGGTTGCTGAGAAAAGCTATTGTAGTCTGTAATATTTAATGTACAAGTTTATAAACAGAATAACAAATTTAAAAGTGAGATAACATATTGGACTGCCGTTAGTGTTGTATAGTGATTCTGGAATTATATGTAATCTCTTCATGGAAGCTGTAATAAGATGTGGTGGAAAGACTACAAAGAGTAATTAAACCCTTGGAGATTCATGAGAATTATAAAGTATAATATGATTGGTTAATTACATCAAAGATGCAAAGAAGCAATAAAGCCACTGGCATTTAAATATTTTATTTTAGAATTGGTGAAGGCACCATGTCAAAATAGGAGGTGACTTTCCTCTTCTGATCACAGAAATATAATTATAATTAGTATCTGTGAATTTCTTAATGTCATCCCAAATTGCAACCTGCACAGCTCTATGAGGTCTCTGTTAGACAGGATAGAAAGAACACTCTTAGTCTATTGTTGAAAGACCCCTGGAGCGGGGAGACACTCACTCAAGTCTCAGGATGACACGACCCCCCAAGAACTCACACAAAACCGTCCTTGCTGTAATCATATGAGGTTTATTGATGGGAACCAGTGCACTGGGGTCGAGACTCATATCCCAGGCAGGGGTAGTGGAGTTTGACCCCGAGAGGCTGGGAGAAAGGGCATTGAAAGGGAGAAACCACAACCCGAGGATGCAGGGATGGCTTCATTGGAACATGTGAAGAATACCAGTGAAAAATCACAAGGAGAAACTTCCTGTTTCTCAAGGTTGTTTAACTTTATGGTCCGCTAGCTCCTGGCAGAAGCTGCTTCCTGCTTCTCAAGATTGTTCTCTAAGATTCTAATCTAACTTCATGGTCAGCTAGTTCCTGGGAAAAAGCTGTTGAACAGGCCAATGTAATTACCCATTCTATAGCCCTAGGAGAGACTTCCTGGAACATACAATTCTGGGGCCTAACCTGTTTCTTTCTTCTGCTCTAAACTTTGTGTCTAAGGGGGCAGCTTTAAAACTTTTACCTTTCACTGTCATCTGTGGCCCTCAGAAGAAAGTCTATGGACTCTGACACAAGTCACTTTAACCACTGGTATGTGCCTGAATTATTTGTTTATTTACATAAATAATCCCTTAAGGTTTTCTTGCAGATGTGGGCCTCAGCAAGACTCTACTATGAAACTTAGCATAGGGTCATCATTCTAAAGGCATTAGAAACAGGATCTCGGGGTTGGGGATTTAGCTCAGTGGTAGAGCGCTTGCCTAGGAAGCGCAAGGCCCTGGGTTCGGTCCCCAGCTCCGGAAAAAAGAACCAAAAAAAAAAAAAAAAAGAAACAGGATCTCCCATTCATACAAGTACAACTGTTGATCATGGCATTAAACTCAATCATGCTTAATTCTCATCTCAGGGCCATTTGTGTAGAACAGCCAATACCAGCTTGTCTGTCCATGGATGCCATAAGGTAAACTAGGAAGTTTCAGCTTGCTTAAGGAGATTCCAAGGCTGAAAGAAAGTGACTTCATCTTGCATGCACCAGTTTGGACTATGAAGACTGTGGCAAGAGGAATACAAGCCCCAACCAAATAAATAAAAGCAGCTCCAATAATCATTTAACTATGGCAAGGAGACTCACGCTGAAAACTCAGATTAATCCTTTAAACCACTTACCATGTGACAACAGGACAGGGTCAATATTTTTTTTTCTTTTTTCTTTTTTCTTTTTCTTTCTCCAGCTTTATTAATTGGGTATTTCTTATTTACATTTCAATTGTTATTCCCATTCCTGGTTTCCAGGCCAACATCCCCCTAACTGCTTCCCCTCCCCTTCTATATGGGTGTTCCCCTCCCCATCCTCCCCCCATTACTGCCCTCCTAACCAACAATCATGTTCACTGGGAGTTCTGTCTTGGCAGGACCAAGGGCTTCCCCTTCCACTGTGCCGTTACTAGGCTATTCATTGCTACCTATGAGGTTGGAGACCAGGGTCAGTCCATGTATAGTCTCTGGGTAGTGGCTTAGTCCCTGGAAGCTCTGGTTGGTTGGCATTGTTGTTCATATAGGGTCTCAAGCCCCTTCAAGCTCTTCCAGTTCTTTCTCTGATTCCTTCAATGGGGGTCCCGTTCTCAGTTCAGTGGTTTGCTGCTGGCATTCGTATTTGCCTTATTATGGCTGTGTCTCTCAGGAGAGATCCACATCCGGTTCCTGTTGGCCTGCACTTCTTTGCTTCATCCATCTTATCTAGTTTGGTGGCTGTATATGTATGGGCCACATGTGGGGCAGGCTCTGGGACAGGGTCATTAATTAAACAGTATCAGTAAAGAGGGAAAAAAAGAAAGCAGACCAAAAATATCAGTCATTATATAACAAAACAATTCAGAAATCAAATTTTTTCCTGTCTTTTATTTTATTAGACTTTTTTTTTAATTGACATTTGAAATGTTCTTCCCATTCCTGGTTTCCCGGCCATAAGCCCCCTATCCCATCCCCCCCCCTTCATCTATGAGGGTGTTCCCCCACCCAACCATCCACCCTTTCCTGCCTCCCCACCCTGGCATTCCCTTACAAGGGGCCGGGCAGGGGTGTCCAACCTTACTGGGACCAAGGCGTTCTCCTTCCATTGGTGCCCAACAAGGCCATCCTTTGCTACATATGCTGCTGGAGACATGGGTCAGTCCAAGTATAGTCTTTGGGTAGTGGTTTAGTCCCTGGGAGCTCTGGTTGATTGGAATTGTTGTTCTTATGGGGTTGCAAGCCTCTTCAGCTCTTTCAATCCTTTCTCTAATTCTTCCAACTGGGGTCTCATTCTCAGTTCAATGGTTTGCTGCTAGCATTAGCCTCTGTATTTGACAGTCTCTGGCTGTGCCTCTCAGGAGAGATCAATCTCTTGCTCCTGTCAGCATGCACTTCTTAGCTTCATCAATATTACCTACTTTTGGTGGCTGTATACATATGGTCCACATGTGGGGCAAGCTCTGAATGGCCATTCCTTCAGTCTCTGCTCCAAACTTTGCCTCTATATCACCTCCTATGCATATTTTCATTCCCTATTTTAAGAAGGAGTAAAATATACCCACTTTGGTCATCCTTCTTCCTGAGCTTCATGTGGTCTGTGGATTGTATCAAATCTTGGTAAACTGAAAACAAAATGGAGAGTTCCTACAGAGATGAAATCATGTTGAATTAGAAACTAACAAACTCGATGCTGGGGCACTTGAAATTGTAAAGGAATTTCAACCCAGCAATGTGATCACATCTAAAGACTTTCTACGTAGGTATGACCTGGCTTGAATGGACTTATGTGTTTATATGATCCCTCTGGTTGGAGTACTTTAGTATACACCTTTAATCCCAAACAATGATGTCTAATTGTGGGGCAGACAGAGTGATGAATCAGAGATGAAATTGCCCAAATGAATCAGAGATAGGAAATGCCCAAATCTCAGGAGAACATCTACTTCAGAACAGAGCAAGGAGGGAAGTTCAGTCGGTGTGGTCAGTCAGTTCGCAGTGAGTGCAGTGCAGTGAAGTGGAGTTCACAGAGTTCATTGCAGACAGGCAGAGGCAAATGAAGCCAGAGGAGAAGGAGGCAAAATAGTAAGGAAAAGATTGCCGGAGTAAATTTGAGGTCAGGCAGAACAAACAAGAAACTGAGAGAAACCAGACTGAAATCAGTCAGCTTGGGGAGGAAGTTGAGCCAAAAGAGCTGAGTTCAACCAGCCAGCAAGAGATCAGGAAAAATCAGGAAAGGGTGAGCTTGTTCAGCAGTAAGTCTCTGAGACGATTATGTCTGCTAAATAGAAGATACATTGACATGAAATAACCTAGCTAGAGGAAGAAGGTATGGGAGGAAAGAAAAATGATACATGTACTACCTGGTTTTTGGTGCCAACTTGACACAAGCTGGAGTTATCCCAGAGAAAGGAACCTCTCTTGAAAAAAAAATGACTCCATGAGACCCAGCTGTAAGGCATTTCCCAGTTAGTGATCAAGGTGGGAGGTCCTATTGTGGATGGTACCATCCCTGCGTTGGTGGTCTTGGGTTCTATGAGAAAGAAAACTGAGTGAGCCAGGGGAAGCAAGCTAGTCAGTAACATCTCTCCATGGCCTCTGCATCAACTCCTGCTTTCTGACCTGCTTGAGGTAAAGGCCTGACTTCCTTTGATGATGAAACAGCAATGTGGAAGCATAAGCTGAATAAAACCTTTCCTCCCCAACTTGATTTTTGGTTATGATGTATGTGTGAGAATAGACACCATGACTAAGACAATATGAAACTTACGAGGTATTTGGAAGCCAACCAAACACTTACAATGCTAAAGGGCAAAAACAGAGGTAATGGCTAGTTATTTCAAATAACAGAACATGCTCCAGATTTGTGATACAAGAGGACATAGGATCATGAAATTAAAAAATTTAAACCCCAAAACCCTAGGTGTATACACACTACAGATGGTCAAAATTCAAACCCAAGGAAAAATTTGAAAACATTAAGTCAAAGATGAATTTAGATGTAATGCTGCAATACCACTAATTACAGAAATGGCAAATTATTGACAAAATGGCTGATTCCATCTCCAAAATGGTAGATGTTGGAGGTAGGCTTGTGATTTTACTTTTTATTTGATATTAAGGAGGCCATAAAATTGTTGGGGCTATGACAATGATCTAGAGGTATCAAAGCACAAACTTTTTCTACAGGATACCTGAATAAAACTTTAAAGGATACCTAGTGCTATAGCTGGAGTCATAGTTCAGTTCTTAAGAAATGATATTGTTCTTCTTGTTCTTTCAAGGGACCAACAGCATGATGGGCAACTTATAGCTTCCTGTGACTCCAGCTTCAGTGGACTCTGATGCCTCCACATTTCATATTTGCACACACACACACACACACACACACACACACACACACACACACACTCATATACAAACAAACATAATTTAAAAAGTAAACATAATTTTAAAATCTCTAAGGATTGAGAATATAGCTCAATGACTAATGTCCATATATTATACACTAGGTCTTGGATGGATTTGATCTTCCTTAGGGAACAAAAGGAAGTTATAATTTGTTGTGACAAAGCAATACTTAATGATGTCTGAAAACCCAAGTAAGACTTCTAACCATGCTCTTATAACTAATGTAAGAATTTTGAGGAAGAAAGTGATCTCTGCTTTTTCAGGTTTATTAATCAACAGCAATGCATTTCATATATTACACTTATAGAGGTAAACTCTCTGAAGTAGTAATCCTGGAGTTGTATAAAGTGGGGGCTATCCCTTTATATCAGCTTATTATTCTCCACTTTTTCTTTTAAAAATTTTAACTCTGATGAATTTTTAGTTTGCTTAATTTTGAGACTGTAACTTGACTACATTCCTCCCCTTCCTTTTATCCTTCTAAAATCTCCATATATCCCTCCCTACTCTCCTTCAAATCCATAGTCTCATTCCATTAATTTTTTTTATTTCATGCACATATGGCCATGAATTATCTCTATTTAAAATATATTAATAAGATTAACCTCTTGAGTCCATATATTTTTACTTGTATGTGTCTTCAGGGCTGACCACTTGGCACTGTACAATCTACCTTGGGAAAGACTAACTTGCCCACTGGAGCTTTATTCAGTTGCCTACAGATCATTGCATAGGGTTGAGGCTTTGAGGACTTTTCCCCACCCAGTTTGGTGTACTCATTGTTGTCTTTCTTGTAATCATTCTTAAAGAAAATAACCTTAATGGCATCCTAGACAACTGAAATGTAACCATTATTCCTCCTACAATGATAGGTTGTTTTTTATTATATTTATTTCTATATACTGTTTTATTCTAGACAATAAGCAATAACTAAGTTATGATGCATGGATAGGAATGACTTCAGTTACTAGAATTGTCCCAGATGTTAAGACGGAAAGCCCTGAATCTGATGCTAGAATCAAGGAAGCTCATCATTATCCTCTGTATAACAGGCTCAGCTGATTAACTGAACTCTTTTTGAGACAGGTTCTTACTCTGTATCCATGGCTGACTTATAATGTACCACATAGAGCTGACTGACATTTAAATCAGAGCCTCAGCCTCTCAAATGCTGGGACTAACAGCTCACTTGCTACAAAACTCAGCCTGACTCACCCCTTTTAAAAAAATCTTTTAATTTACTAGTGTATTTGTCAATTCCTCTCAACTCTTGGCTCCATTCTTACCAACACAGCCTCTGCCTTATGTAGTTTCTTATCTTTTCCTGAATAAGTTTTTATGATATTAACATTCTCTGACTCATCAGGCAGAACAGATTGATACTAGCCTTGTTTTTTTATAAATATTGCTCCTTAGAGGCTATTTTTGAGTGCTTTCCACTCTCATTATGGCTTAATTAGGATCCTGTTCCAAAATAGACCAACTGGAAGCACAACATCTTACCTGAATGATTAATACTGCAGCATAAAATATCCTATTGCATGATTTACCCACAAAGTTTAATCATCTTAGATCTTCAATACACCCTGAATTAAGCCCACATGTGTCACCTCCCTTTAATTATCCTAATTGGGACTCCTTTTGATCCACTATGTGGGGCAGTCTTTTATCTATGCTTCTTCCCTTGGTGGCTAAGTCCTATTAAAAGGTATGAAATTCATCTTTTCTTTTGCACCCTAAGATTCCATGAACAGAAAGTCTCTCTCTCTCTTTTTTTAATCATTATGGTGGGGGAAAAAAGGAAACTTTATCCTCACTGAACAAGGGCATTTAAGGCAACATTACTAGTCTCCAAACAGTTTGTTCTCTTTTCTTTTCACCTACCTCCTCCATATGCCTCAACAGGGTGAAACAGATGCTCATTAATTCTTAAAATTCCTTTAAATATATATAATATAAACTCTCAGATTACTGTGATTAAGCCAAATGGTAGTTATGCAATTTTAAATCTGCACAGAATTCATCAATTGATCACCCTCACTGTTTGCAACATAGTCAGTCAAGATCACATACTTTTTTTTTCCTCCAAAGGCAGAAAAGGAAACTCCTTCTCAAGTAGATTGGCTGTCACGATCGGAGAAAACAAATGGCATTGTTGTACAACGTCAATAGCCTCCATTCTATTCCTTGTTTTGCTTTTAACAGACTGTGAAAAGACCAACAGCTGTTACAGAGCTAAGTAGAACAGAAAGGATTTACAGTAGGTGGTACCACCTGTGATTTCTCTTGTTCCAACCTTTAAAATCTGTCGATTTATTCTGGAACTGAGTGGAGAATATGGCATGATTCTGTGTCAGGGAGTGAGTCGTCAACTGTAGCTAGAGTCTCATGTGGAGGCTGTCCTTATCCTCACAGGTCACAGTAGTATGTATTACAACTCTTTTCTTGACTTTTCTGCATTCATGTGAAGCATCTAAGAACAGGCCATGAAGAAAAAGCCATCTGGAGGTAGCCAGCTTAACTGTAGGAATCCAAGGGAAGGTGTATGTATTAGAATTTACACATGGAATCAATGTTCTGCTCTGCATGCCTTAAGGTGAAACAATCAGATTTCTTAATGAATACCTAGCTGATATTAATAGATGTACAATTAAAATTTGCAAAATCTCCCAAGGAAACTCATTTTTCGGGTGACACTGACATGATTGAAGAATGTAGAAAAATTAAACTTAGGGAGGACAAAAATGGTTTAGGAATATGATTTCTTAAGTTACTAGCATTTATGTAAGTTTTCCCCTCTTAATGCATAATTCAAAAGTATTTAAGGCACATATTAAATCAAACGTATCAAACACCTCATATGTATCAATTCCTTTTTTAACCATGAGATAATATTTTTCATCTTACAATTCAATACCAACCAGTATAAGATAAATCTACTTACTGTCTTAATCCAGTAAAGAATTCCACCAAGTGTTAAGTTCTCCTATTTTTTATTGTTTCTTTATTTTCCATAGTTAACACATAAATTGAGTCAATATCTGAACTGTAGGAATTTAACAGAGAAGAGAGATTTCAATAGTTTATAGT
This sequence comes from Rattus rattus, assembly GCF_011064425.1. Taxonomy (NCBI): domain Eukaryota; kingdom Metazoa; phylum Chordata; class Mammalia; order Rodentia; family Muridae; genus Rattus; species Rattus rattus. The sequence continues at coordinate 74,244,284 of NC_046157.1, forward strand.
GATGCTGGTAAATTCTCAAACATTCACTGTGGTGGGGCAGAAAGGGCTCTTCAACACAATGACTCTACATAGCAATGGAGGGGTTTTGTGTTTCTTTGTATTAGAACTCATGTAGCAATAATATCCAGTTTTTCATATTGTATTCAGGCCTTGATCTTTTAGGTCCAATTTGATTTATTCTGTGAGTAAACATTTTCTACAACATTGCCATGTAAAAATGTACCATTATCCAATTGTTGCAGACTTTCACTTCTGCTAGAACAAAGAAGGAAAAGAAGTTTTGCTATCTCATTCAAGTACAGCTTGAGGATTCTCCTTCAGAAAAATTGACTGAAAAATTCTCCCAAAGAATTGATAAGAATCTGTTATAATTTTACTAATGAAAACATTTGACCCAACCTGAAGGTATTAAATTATATTCACTGATAACAATGAAAATACATTTCATTTATCTCATAAATTATCAGTTATAATTTTAGATAATCTAATTTTGATACTTATTTATCTTAAAATTAATAATTGCTTGACATTACTACCTATATATTAAAATTAATAACTAGCATTATATACTTCATTGGTCATTTATTTAAAAACTTGTTTGTCTTTCCAATTCAGGCAGATAAATTTTCCTGATATACCAACAATAACATTAATGCACACACTGGAATCATACTCAATGATTGCCACACTAGATATTGTTGTACAGCAATAACTGTGTCCAGATAACTGGAAAATCTCTGTCTTTTATCAGCATTTGTCATGTCTGGGCCACAGTTCCTGATGTTGGTGGCACAGTGCTTAGATTCAGAGTGTGAATTTGGCTTTTTTTTTTTTTCTTGTGACAAGTGACTGACTATCATGCTGACAGCTGAGACCAATCTCTTGGAATACAAACCATCTCCCCAAAGACTGCACAGTCAGGGTCATTCCACCTAAGCAACCAGATATCAAGAATTACTCAATGTTAAAAAGCAGATTTCTCATGAGATTTTCTTTTCTCCACACAATGTCAGGGTTGCTTTGAGTCACCCACAGTTCCTTCTGCTGATGGACTGCAAGAACATATGGTACATAGTCTGATGTCTAGAACAGCTGCCACCTGATAGTTCACCGCTGAAGAATGAGAAGCACCTCCAGCCTGCAGACACATGGAGGATATTCCTGTGAAAGTCAATGTACTTTAAAGAACAGATAAATATGTTTTTAACTAAGAATTTAGCAGAAACAGCTTCCAACATTAACTAATCCCCACAACTAAATACTGTTTTGAAAAGACAGGCCGCATAATTTGTTCATCAACAAGGGCTGAAGAATATGCCCAGGCAAAAAAAGAGAGGAGTCTCATGTCTACAGCTGAAGAAATTACAGTGGATAAATATTCTACCAAAAGGACATGAGACAGTTGAAATGAACTTGCTGGATCTATGTCAATTTCTCTTGGACTCTTCTCTACATTCCTCTTTGAGTGAAATAGGCTATGGTCAAATGTCAATAATCAATGACTGATCACCATCATTGAATTCCAAAGAGTAAAATGCATCAACTTGCTTAGCCTGTCTAGTCTGGGAAAAAGATAAGGCTATTAATTACTCTGTAGAATGGTTTAGCACTTTCAGACTTTTTATTTATGATTTTGAATGTGCAGCTGGAAAGAGCTATGTTGAAGAACAGAGGGATCATATAATTTAATTTTGAAATAAGTAGGCCAATGTACTGTCTCTATACTTACCTCAAAATCTGCTTGATGGTGGTTTTTGCCCTTATTTCAAATAGAGAAATTCATTAAACAAATGTATTTGTTAAATCTAAGTTCTGCCCTGGTTGCTTTGATTACCATAAAAGTTTACATATAAGTAATGGTTGATGTCACCTGCCTTTAACAATAAGAAACAAATAACACAGGCCTCTCTAAATCTTGGCAGTTATTCTGATTTGCTATACTGGGGTATTGAATTGTTTCCAGACTCACCTTAAAGGTGAGAGAGAGTGGCTATTCACTTATAACATCTACAATTGGTAGACATGGCATAGCAAGCCACTGCTTGAGGGCCTGTCTCAGTTCTGTAGAATAATCTGATTCAAGGTCAATTTCTTTCCAGGTCAGCTTTCTTACACCCAATGAGTGAGGTAGAATAAAGACATTATCCTTAATGAGTGTCCTCTGACAGTCTATCTTGATTCCACTATACAATTCCAAGTTGTCTGAGGCATTCGAATCATACATTCATGATAATCTCACGCTGACCAGATATATTTCTTTGTTTCTTTTCTATTTATGTGAAATGGCCTAACTCACTACAGCATCTGCTAAAGCAAGTATACCATATAATAATTGTCATGACCAATGAAATATGGAATACAACATAATAGTTATGAGATGCGGCTTTACAAAGTTTTATAGAATTTCATTCCCTTTGGGGTTTTTATTTGGTATTCTACAAGCACAACATAAAACAGGTCTGGAATTGTTTGCCATGATATGAGAGTCAGTGTGCAGAAGAAGCAGAGTCAGTTGAGCTGGGCCATCAAAAGCAAATTCTTCCTAGCTTACTCAATAGTTTACTTCAGGCTCATGAACATAACCTTCATCAGTCACTGAAGTTCAGAAGAACCAAGACAAAACAGTCAAATAAAGAATCAAGAACATACAGATGAATGAATACATGGATAATTTACATATGTTAGAACCATCTGCTTATATAAGCACCCTTATTCTTTCTAAAACATTACATTTAATTTGATTTCATTTAGAATAACTTTTTTGTTTTATAAAATAATGGCATGTTTTGATATACTATATTCATATATATATTTAACCATTACAACCAATTTTTAATTTTTACATAGTATTTCATCAGTTACATGAGATTTTTACTATAATATTTATAATATATAATGAAGTATATTTCCAACAATGTATATTAAAGTGAGCATGTTTAATAAAAGCCAGACTAGACGATTACATCAGTTTGGGAAAATAAATTCATTTTCCATTCATATTAATTTCAACTTAGGGTGCAGTTTTAGGGATATCAACTCATTTGTAATGAAAAATCAAAAGAAATGTATATATGCATATATGTCTGTGTGTACACAGAATTTACATACACATAAAAGAGTAAAAATTCATAAAAACAATATTCTTTAAAGTACGTGGTTGTTGTAGGACACTATCCCCAAGGAGACATAAATGTCTCCACACATTAGAAATGTAACTCAGAAAAGATTGCCACAGCACATTTTTAGGAAACACTTCCAAAATTAATATTGATGTGAAAATGATGTCGATTCAGTATAGACCAAAGATACTCACTTTTTCACGACAAAGTTTTAGAAATGAAATGAAAGGTTGTTTGGATCACTAATACTTCTTGCTTTACTATGTGTGATGCTGCCTTAGTATTTGAATATATTTGAGAGTCTCTCTCTCTCTCTCTCTCTCTCTCTCTCTCTCTCTCTCTCTCTCTCTGAGTGTGGGTGTGTATGTTAGGTTTCATAAGTCTTTTAATTAAAGAACATAGGAGACATTCTGTGTACAGATGCACACTGAACTCCAGGAACAACTTTACAAATATAAAATGCATTTTCCCAAACCATAGGAACTATTTAAGGTTACTATTCTGAAACTTTGTTTTATTAAGAATTCTGTTACAAAGTAAATCCTTTATACCAAGAAACCTTATGTTAGATCCCATGGTTTCAGATATTTTAACATGCAGTCATTTGGCTTCATTGCTTTTGGTTCTGTTTGGGTGCAGAATATTGTGGCAGGGCGAAATATGGATAGAATAAGTTTACTAAGTTCATAGTGGCCAAAAGAGAGTTGGAGCCTGAAAAGTGAAATAGATTGCACATATCCAAAAAAGAAAGAAAAAAGAAAAAAAAAAGACCTTTCCCTAATGACTTATCTTCTTCAAACTAAAATTCATCTCTTGAAGCTTCTACAATATCCCAGTGGTTTCTTGGGATTGGGGCTTAGTTTGTAAAATATGAGCCTTTGAAAAACATTAAAGATAAAAAACCCCTAACAATTCCCATAGGACAACTCCTCACAATATTCTCCATAGCATTAAAAATATTATTAAAGAGTATTAGGCAGAATATTCTCCATGGGACTAGTTAGGGAGCAGTTATATAGTCTTATGAAGAGTCACCAGGAAACTTATAAATAATGTGAGTGACAGGAGAAACACCAAAGGGAGAGAAATCTGAACAAAATCAATAGTTACTGAATGTTAACCATGATTTCTGCATAAGTGTACAGAATACCAGATTTTCTACTTTGTAGTGTCAATGCTACATTCAGCCTAATACATTAAAAGTGAGTAGAGTGAAATATGTTATGATGTCAGAATTTCAACTATCTTCCAAGACACACGTATCTATCTACTATTAACTACTGTACCAATACTGTTCTACATGCAGTGTTACTGTAGACTGTGACCAATAGATTACTGTAAGGCTTTCTTATACATTGTGAGAATTTGACCTCTAGTTAATTTTGTCTCTGTTCCCCTGGGAAGCTAATAGGGTGTTTTAACTCTACATTTCTAAATAAGTTAAATTATGATAAAAATAACCACTATTTTTAAAGTTCATTTTGACTTGGAAATATAAAAATAATAGTTGATAAGTTGCCTTAGTTGTACTCTACCCTGAGGGCAATGATTCTTAAAAGACTCTTTTAAGTCCATCGAAAGCTCTATGTATCTGTATTTGATATGAGACATTGGATGGAGAACTGGACCAAACTTTAGATTCTGCAACCACATTATGCACAGGGTTGTGGCTGATGAAACATCTCAAGCAGAAAAAAAGCCCTCAATTTCTGCTACAATGTACCCTGAATATTGTAAGTATTAGGATACCAAACATTTTTTGTGAATTTCATGAATGTAATCTTATTTAATTGTATGTAATTCTTTGTTCCTTTGTAAACATTGCACAGTTACACAAAAGTACTATAGTAATACAATATTGAGCTTGATCCTTTTCTAAGGCAAAATTTCTGAATGTTAGAAATGACACATACCAATACATAATAAAAGTTTAGCTGTTTGTTGTTAAATCAGAGAAAGTTGTCTAGTTAGTTAACAATCTTGAAGTTTGTCAGGTATCATTCAATTTAGATAGTTGAAAACTGATAAATCATTTCTTCTAACATAGTAATATGATCTCATAATGGACACAATGATTACTTCATGTGGTAGAAAAAAATAAAGTTGAAAATAAATGCCTTTTTTGTATATTAAATAAAATTTTAACTACTTAACCACCATGAAAAATTAAAGAATATTTTGAAATTGAAATAAATAGGAAAATATTTGGTTAGTAAATTTAAGATAATGTAAGAGAACGCACATGTGTCACCAAAACTTATCAATGAAAGGAAAATTATACAGATTTAAGGTTTAAAAAATATGAAGTTAAAAGAGTAAGTTTCAAAATTTACAGACTCAGGGCTAAACACTGTGAAAAGCAAGTCCAGGCAGCCCTGCCCTGCTGCTAGGACTAACAGACCATAAAGATAAAGAAAAGGAATGCAGGAACCAGCCCGAGTTATGAGGACTGACTCAAACCATCTGGCAGAAGGGCACCTCCCCCAGCTTACTCAGAGTCACACCTTAACCAGATGTCCTTCAAACCCTGATACGCCCCTAGCTTCTAAAATCCTGTATGCTCCAGTCAACACGTACTCTCCTGCTGTGCTGTAATCTTACTGCCATGTTTAAATGAGCCATCACTTATAGCTGTGCCAGAAATTAGCCAATTGTGTGTAACCGCGCCAAACCCCTAGCCTTCCCTATATAAACCCCTGACTTTTGAGCTTCGGGGTTGACACCTCTGTCTCCTGGGCAGGATACCTGTCGACCCGGAGATCCCCGTAATAGATCTCTGTAATAAACCTCGCCTTTGCTTATTTCATCCAAAATGGTTTCTCTGTGTCTGGGGTCCACGATTTTCCGCGACTTTAGAAAGGGTCTCTCTTCAGGGATCTTTCATTTGGGGGCTTGTCTGGGATCGGTGTTTCCTGGGGTGCACCATCCTGAGACTCGAGCTAGGATCTTTCATTTGGGGGCTCGTCCGGGATCGGTGTTTCCTGGGGCACGCCATCCTGAGACTCGAGCCAGGTTCTTTCATCTACATGTATGTTAGACGTGATACAGAGAAATAGAACATTGTCCAATATATAAAAGTCAATAAATACTCTAAGAGTTATAAAATATAGTGAAAAGTGGTCAGTTTGACTTTAAGAAAATCTATCATATGGTAGTTTTTTCTGATTGCTATAAGATGAAAAGTTGTTGTGTTTTGTGTGCGAATGTTTTTTTTAATTGCTCAATGTTACTACTTGTAACATTTAAATCTGTTGTTTATTATAAAATTCAAGAGTTAAATTTTTAAATGGATTTATTTATTTTTTTTTAAATCAGAACTGGCAATAAACTCCACTTTAAAAAAGTTGATGTTGGGAGACAGGAGATGGAGAGAGGGTGAGAAGCCATGGCAGGTGATGTTAAGATTCTGCTCTGTGTATTTACAGGTTGTTATTAATGTTCTCAAGGGATGGATGGTACCGGGCTTTGTATGTTTAAGTGGGCAATTATATCTTATCAATTGGATCTAAGATTACTGTGTTGTGTATTCTTTTATGTGATGGTTTTAAAGATAGAGTTTTAAATTAGCTCAAAACTCATCAACAGCATCTGCCTCAGGAAGACAGATTGTTAAAAATGCAGGAAAACTGGTTCAGAGACACTGACCCTCCCGCTTATCACCAGACTGAGTAAATGAATAATGGGTTTTGTTCTGCCCCTGTGATGTTTGTTCAAGTCCCCTTTGTGCTTCAGATGCAGATGCCTCATCAACTCTGACAAACATTTACCCTAAAGGACAATCAGGATCTGTTCTCAGGAGAATGCTTGACCTTTCCCCTCATCCAAACCCTAGAGTCTTAAGAACAATCCTGTGACTTTGAGAGTTTCCCCTTGTGACATTTTTGGTATTTCCCCCATCTCCTGGAGCTTGCGACTTCTTCCTTTAAAAAGCCCTTCTCCCAGCCACTCGGGGTTGACACCTCTGTCTCCTGCATGGGATATGTGTCGGCCCAGAGATCTCTGTAATAGGTCTCTGTAATAAACCTCGCCTTTGCATATTACATCCAAAATGGTCTCTGGGGTCTGGGGTCCATGATTTCCCGAGACTGGAGTAAGGGTCTCTCTTCAGGGATCTTTCAGTTTGAGTGTAGGAAAGTGTGCAACTGCAGGAGACAATGGGCCACCACGGAGTTGGGATGTGATTCTGCCTAGATATCTAGCACATATCTTGGGGAACCGTGGTGCAGACCTAGCAGGGTAAAAGACACCATTACTTTTTTTTTTTAGGATGCATATTTCTTTTTATTTTATTTTATTTTATTTTATTTTATTTTTAACTTGAGTATTTCTTATTTACATTTCGAGTGTTATTTCCTTTCCCGGTTTATGGGTCAACATATCCCTAATCCCTCCCCCTCCCCTACTTTATGGGTGTTCCCCTCCCCATCCTCCCCCCATTGCCGCCGTCCCCCCAACAATCACATTCATTCTTAGCAAGACCCGGGGCTTCCCCTTACACTGATGATCTTACTAGGATATTCAATGCTACCTATGAGGTCAAAGTCCAGGGTCAGTCCATGTATAGTCTTTAGGTAGTGGTTTAGTCCCTGGAAGCTCTGGTTGCTTGGCATTGTTGTTCATATGGGGTCTTGAGCCCCTTCAAGCTCTCCCAGTTCTTTCTCTGATTCCTTCAACAGGGGTCCTGTTCTCAGTTCAGTGGTTTGCTGCTGGCATTCGCCTCTGTGTTTGTTGTATTCTTGCTAAGTCTCTCAGGAGAGATCTACATGCGGTTCCTGTCTGCCTGCACTTCTTTGCTTCATCCATCTTGTCTAATTGGGTGGCTGTATATTTATGGGCCACATGTGGGACAGGCTCTGAATGGGTGTTCCTTCTGACTCTGTTTTAATCTTTTTGCCTCTCTATTCCCTGCCAAGGGTATTCTTGTTCCCCTTTTAAAGAAGGAGTGAAGCATTCACATTTTGATCATCCGTCTTGAGTTTCATGTGTTCTAGGCATCTAGGGTAATTCAAGCATTTGGGCTAATAGCCACTTATCAATGAGTGCATACCATGTGTGTTTCTCTGTGATTGGGTTACCTCACTCAGGATGATATTTTCCAGTTCCAACCTTTTGCCTACGAATTCCATAAAGTCATTGTTTTTGATAGCTGAGTAATATTCCATTGTGTAGATGTACCATATTTTCTGTATCCATTCCTCTGTTGAAGGGCATCTGGGTTCTTTCCAGTTTCTGGCTATTATAAATAAGGCTGCGATGAACATAGTGGAGCATGTGTCTTTTTTATATGTTGGGGCATCTTTTGAGTATATGCCCAAGAGAGGTATAGCTGGATCCTCAGGCAGTTCAATGTCCAATTTTCTGAGGAACCTCCAGACTGATTTCCAGAATGGTTGTACCAGTCTGCAATCCCACGAACAATGGAGGAGTGTTCCTCTTTCTCCACATCCTAGCCAGCATTTGCTGTCACCTGAGTTTTTGATCTTAGCCATTCTCACTGGTGTGAGGTGAAATCTCAGGGTTGTTTTGATTTGCATTTCCTTATGACTAAAGATGTTGAACATTTTTAGGTGTTTGTCAGCCATCGGCATTCCTCAGCTGTGAATTCTTTGTTTAGCTCTGAACCCCATTTTTAATAGGTTATTTTGTCTCCCCTGCAGTCTAACTTCTTGAGTTCTTTGTATATTTTGGATATAAGGCACTCTATCTGTTGTAGGATTGGTAAAGATCTTTTCCCAATCTGTTGGTTGCCGTTTTGTCCTAACCACAGTGTCCTTTGCCTTACAGAAGCTTTGCAGTTTTATGAGATCCCATTTGTCGATTCTTGATCTTAGAGCATAAGCCATTGGTGTTTTGTTCAGGAAATTTTTTCCAGTGCCCATGTGTTCGAGATGCTTCCCTAGTTTTTCTTCAATTAGTTTGAGTGTATCTGGTTTGATGTAGAGGTCCTTGATCCACTTGGACTTAAGCTTTGTACAGGGTGATAAGCATGGATTGATTGCATTCTTCTACATGTTGACCTCCAGTTGAACCAGCACCATTTGCTGAAAATGCTATATTTTTCCATTGGATGGTTTTGGCTCCTTTGTCAAAAATCAAGTGCCCATAGGAATGTGGGTTCATTTCTGGGTCTTCAATTCTGTTCCATTGGTCTATCTGTCTGTTTCTGTACCAATACCATGCAGTTTTTATCACTATAGCTCTGTAATACTGCTTGAGTTCAGGGATAGTGATTCCCTCTGAAGTCCTTTTATTGTTGAGGATAGTTTTAGGTATCCTGGGTTTTTTGTTATTCCAGATGAATTTGCAAATTGTTCTGTCTAACTCTTTGAAGAAATGGATTGGTATTTTGATGGGGATTGCACTGAATCTGTAGATCGCTTTTGGTAAATGGCCATTTTTACTATACTCTCAGTTCTGGAAGGCGTGTTAGGCTTCCTATGTGTATAGATATTTGGTCATTCTCAGATTTCTGACGGGTTTGAAGACTGATTATAGTCTCATAGCCTATCAGACTGTATAACTCTGAATATACATATTTTATTTGATAGTTATCTGATAGTATACAAGCTACCCAAATATAATATAGATATTAAATTTCTCTTAAGCTGGAATGGATAACTAAATGTTCTGTTTAATTGATATAGTGATGGACTGGGTGTTGAGAATATCATATGCTATATAAATTGTAGAATGGTAATAATTGTACTCAATTTATATATAAGTGAAAAGGCTTTTTAACTGGACAAAAAGGGGGAAATGTTGTAGTTTGCCTGAAGTTATCTGTATTTTGATGCTAATTCCACTGCCCCAAGGACAGCTGCCTAGTCACATACTCAGGAATCAGGTGACTTCACCAGAGCCTCCCCATTGAATTTGTAAAGTACAGGTGAGGGGCAGGTACAGGATAGGAGGAGGCCTGTCATTGGAGGAGAAGGAAGGATGGGTGGGAGAGAAGTTTGAAGGAAGAGGAGGAGACTAGAACAGAGAAAGGAGAGACAGGAGACAGGAGGAGAGGGGGAGAAGGCATGGCAGGTGATGTTAAGATTCTGCTCTATGTATTTACATGTTGTTATCAATGTTCCTAAGGGATGTATGGTACTGAGCTTTGTATGTTTAAGTGGACAATTATATCTTACCAATTGGGTCAAAAAAAGTTGATGTCACTGCCTATTAAATGTCATCTGATATATACAGCTAAATTATTAAATATCTGTATTTCTGGAACAATTTGTGTGAACTGTAGGGCATAGTTTGTGGCATGTAAGTTATCACTAACCTTAAACTATTTCATTTGTAGAAATCTTGGATTAATGATCTATGGATGGGTATCTAAACGCTTTCTTCAAAGCAAAATATTGAAACTAAACTTTGTAGTAAATAATTTCAACGTCAATTACTCTTTCCAGACCTATTTAATATAGTATTCAATGTCCTATCCAGAGCAATTAGACAACAAAAGAAGGTCAAAGGGTTATGAATTGAAAAGGAAGAAGTCAAAATATCACTATTTGCAGATGATATGATAGTATGCTTCAGTGATCCCAAAAATTCCTCCAAAGAACTCCTAAACCTGATAAACAACTTCAGTAAAGTAGTTGAATATAAAATTAACTTGAACCAATTAGTAGCCTTCCTCTATTCAAAGAATAAACAGGCTGAGAACGAAATTAGGAAAACAGAAAACCCTACACAATCATCACAAATAATATAAATACCTTGGTGTGATTCTAACTAAGCAGGTGAAAGATGTATATGACAAAGACTTCAACTCTCTGAAGAAAGAAATCTAAGATCTCAGAAGATGGAACGATCTCTCATGCTCATGGATTGGCAGGATTAATATAGTAAAAATGGCCATCTTGCTGAAAGCAATCTACAGATTCAATGCAATCCCTATCAAATTTCCAACACAATTCTTCATAGAGTTAGAAGGAGCAATTTTCAAATTCATTTGGAATAACAAAGTAATGAAATAACAAAAATGGGGCACAGAACTAAACAAAATTCTCAACTGAGGAATGTCAAATAGACAAAAAGGACATAAAGAAATGTTCAACATCCTTAGTCATCAGGGAAATGCAAATCAAAACAACCCTGAGATTTCACCTCACACCAGTCAGAATGGGTAAGATCAAAAACTCAGGTAACAGCAGATGATGGCAAGGGTGTGGAGAAAGAGGAACACTCCTCCATTGTTGATGGGATTGCAAGCTGGGACAACCACTGTGGAAATCAGTCTGGTGTTTCCTCAGAAAACTGGACATAATACTACCTGAGGACCCAGATATATAATTCCTGGGCATATAACCAAAAGATGCTCCAACATTTAACAAGAACACATGCTCCATGTGTTCATAGCAGCCTTATTTATAATAGTAAGAAGCTGGAAAGAACCCAGATGTCCAACAGAGGAATGGATACAGAAAATGTGGTATATTTACACAATGGTGTACTGCTCAACTATTAAAAAGTCAATGACTTCATGAAAATATTCAAGAAAATGGATGAAACTAGAAAATATCCTGAATGAAGTAACCCAGTCACAAAAAATCACACATGGTCTGCACTCACTGATAAGTGGATATTTGCCCTAAAGCTTGGAATAACTCAGAAATAATTCATATACCATATAAAGCTCAAAGTGTGGAGTCTTCAGTCCTTCTTAGTAGGGGGAACAAAATACTTACAGGAGGTAGAGTATGGGAGGGACTTGGGAAGAAGAGAGTGGAGGGGATGAGGAAAGGGGGCCAAAATCAGGTATGGAGGAGACAGGGATGATACACAGACGGTCCTGAATTTGAACAGAGGTGTGTAGCCATGGGGGATGGGGAACAAGAGGTAGCCACCAACAAGTCCCAGATGCCAAGAATGCAAGAAGCTCCCAGGACCCAACAGGGATGAGATTAGCTGAACTGCCCAACAAAGGGGAGGGAGAACCTGTAGAGACCCAGAGTGCAACCCCTGGTTGGGAGGTGGGGCCACCTACTCATCTCCAAATTTTTAACCCAGAATTCCTCCTGTCTAAAGGAAATATGGAGAGAAAGTTTGGAGCACAGACTGATGGAAAGGTCATCCAGAGACTGCCCCACCTGGGGATCCATCCCATATGCAGACACCAGACCCAGACACTATTGCTGATGCCAATAGTGCTGTAGTGCTTGCTGACAGGAGCCTGATATGGATGTCTCCTGAGAGGCTCTGCCAGAGCCTGCAAATACAGATGTGGATGATCACACCCAAACATTGGGCTGAATATGAGGTCCCCATAGAGGAGTTAGAGAAGGGACTGAAGGAGTTGAAGGGGTTTGCAATGCCATAGGAAGAACAACAATATCAACCAACCAGACCACCCAGAGCTCACAGGGACTAAACCACCAACTAAAGACTACACATGGAAGGACTCATAGCTCCAGCTGCATGTGTAGCAGAGGATGGATTATCTAGCACCAATGGGAGGAGAAGCTCTTGATCCTGTTCCAGGGTAGGGGGATGCCAGCAGGGAAGCAGCAGTGGGTAGGGGGAAGGCGGAGCGCCCTCATAGAGGAAGGGAACGGGAGATGGAACAGGGGGTTTCCAGAGGGGAAATAAGGAAATGGGATAACATTTTAAATGCAAATGAATAAAAATCCAATTAAAAAGTTTAATTGCAAGAAACATGTATATAAACTTCAGAAATTTATTATTAATATATATAAAGAAGTTGCTGAAATCCACAACAAGAGTTGGAAGAGTTCTTCGTACTGCTTATCATGTGTAGCCAAAATGTTCACATGATCATCTTTCAGTAGCTCGAAAGTTCTCCAATTAAAGCCTCTGTAAAGTGCTATACTTGGCTAAGGATACATACTAGGTTGAAGAAATGATTGCTTTAATAATATAAAAACACAAAAAATGGTTTTAATTTTCAATATGAATTCATTTGTTCCCATTTCTCTAAAATATTTCACTTTTAATTTTCTATTTCTAAGACTCTAAGAAGGCATAACCAATGATGATAATACTCAACTTCTTCTTTACATTTCAATTTATATTCAGTAGCCCAGAAGACAGCAACATTATTCTCAATATAACATTCATTACTTAAAAGAACAGCTACTTGGCATATAAAGCTCTCCTGAAATCATATTTGATTTTTAATATTGAAACTATTTTTTCTTATATCATTAAATTTTTTACTCAGAAACCTAAACAGATAATCTTTCTCAACTTTAGCCATGTTTTTGAATGTTAGATCTTTCTTTTTCTAAGAATGACATTAAGTGAAAGGTGTTTATCTCCTGGTGGATGGAGTAAGGGGTTTGAGGATATATTAAGCCAATTTTTGTCAAAACTTCTCAGGATATTAGATGTTGTGATGTCAACAAGATCAGGAAGATGATATGAGACTCTGCTTGCATTTGCTGGACTCCAAACCCGAGTATCACTGCCTGATCTTTCCAGTGTCCAGATTGGCCTCTCCCATGATGCTCAGCACATCTATTATTGCTATTATGGGAAAGTCTCCAAATCGATCAGTATTTTTAGTTCATTTATAGTTACTATGTTCTTATTTTCATTTTTTAGTATAATTATCTTTACTCCCTTATGTAATAGCATAAAATAAACATATGTCAGAAATCAAATCAGAACACTTCAGAAATGTAAAACACTGTTTAAGATTCATACACCGATTTGTAGCCATTGACTGCTTATTAACAAGACTAGCCAGTGCCTTGTGCCACCTATTATAAAGTAATAAAGTGATTGAATCACTTGTTATTAAGAAAGATCATGTTCTGTCCCATGGTAAGAAGAAGTCTGCCTGCTTCTTCTCCTCTCTGCAGCTTCTTTTTTCCTCTTTTCCTCTTCATTCTGCACATTGCTCTTAGATTGTTGTTACATATAGTTTCTAAGTTATTCCACTCTGCATTCTCATTCTAATCTTGCCTTCTAATCCTGATGTCACAATAACGCTCTTACTCTCAATTCTCTCAATGCTATGCCTATACATGAGTTATTCTTGAGTTCAGTTCTGTCTAATGTTCTGTCTAAAAAGCATCTCCTCAGCTCAGTTCCCTCTCACAGTTCAATTCTTCTCAACTCATTTGTTCTCATCTCAGCTCAGTTCTAACTCTTCTCTTTTTTCTCAGCACTTAAACATCTTTCAGAATACATGATCACATGTTAAAAAGTTCATCAAAAGTTCACACATAAAATTCAAATCATAGATTTAAATAGAAGTTTACAATGGAGAATGTTTACACGCATATCCATTAGGAGTAATTATCTGGCTAAACATTTATCACCTGTCACAGATCCACATGCTCATTATATTTTGAAAACCATAACTAAGTTATTAGTGAAGTTTTGTATAGATAACCCAGTCAATATTTTGTCTTCTGTCCTAGCACCTATAATAAATCCTTAGTTCCTTTTTTATGACCTTTGGTTAATTATTTTACAACTTCTTGGAATGTTCTCTGAGTTGGAGAAAGTCTGGTTACTCTCCAAGAGCAATTAACTGGTGACACATGGGAGATTGGCAGAGTTTTCATTGCAGTTTTGACTATCAGAAAAGGACTTAATAGCAGTTACACTATTAAAGAACTTATTAATCACTGATATAATTTTAGGGATTCTTAAAGGATCATCAGTAAGACTTAAGAAGTCATCTATATGCCTATATAGCATAACTACAAGACAGTACGTATTTGTAGATCTGCAAAGAGCTCTTCTCCAAAGGTGTGGGCCAATACCTAGTTCTTGTTATATATGTTTAATGACAACAGGAAAAAATATTAATAGCATGAATCTTTCCTAAAATGAATTCTTTGGTGACCTTTCTTAATAAAAACAAACCTGTTGCAGATTATATTATTATCAAAAGCAGACCATCTCAGGAAGATCACCTGCTATTTATTAGCTTGTCCTATTACCGCTCCCGACACTTCCCAATCCCAGGTCTCTTAACACCTGTTATAAGTTACTATGATGTACATTCAACTCAATGTCCCCCAAAAAATGCCAAGCCAGCATGTCTATGTAACTCTGTTAAGCTATCTGTTGTCAAAACTCACACTGTCTCCCTTTATCCACATTTCTCAACATCTAATTCATGCCACTGTGTGTCCAACTAATTTTTTTAAAAGTATACAGACTTTAAAGATTTTAGGACACATGTTGAGACCAGTTTTGCATGACATAATATCTATTAGCATTTGTATTGGGGCACCTGACACCACACCACTCTTTACTCATGAATGCTGTTTCATTGTCATTTATTTCTGTCCATTCATACATTAATGAAATCTATGTTGATTCTTCATCTTAGCTACTGAGAACTATGGAAAAAGCACAAATATGTGGGTATCTCTTTGATAGTGTGGTTCCACAAATGATGCACTGGAAAGAAAGTAGAAATACCTTCAGCGTATTTGCCAATAAACCTCAAACTCAACTGAACTCAAACTGAATCCAGCTACTTTCCCTGTAAAGGCACCTCCCCAGTATAAATGGAGAAACAAAATATATTTATGGTTTGGCTCAAAGTTTCAATAAATGTCTCAGCATTTGCAGAGATAGACCATCAAAAATGCCTTCCAGATATTAAGCAAAATGAAGGAAGTAATAAAAGAAGTAACAGAAAAAACTTAGTATTTTATAGTATATACTCTAAACTACTAGATAAGTGAATAGGAAAGATAAGACTTGGTGTACATTGGTACAAGATACCCCAGAAAATTCCTGTATTGTTTTCTTTGGTGCAGTAGATCATCTTTTTATTCATAAAGGACAGTATTATCATTTTAGTAGGGAATATGAAAATCATTTGTTTGAGATACTAAATATCAGACATAGGCATATTTCCAATGATTAAAAGGTCTCAGAATTAATGAAAATATTGTACCCATAAACATTCAGCAGGGAATCAATGAGTCAGTTTTGTGGGAAATATTATTAGTATTCATTATCTTTTAAACGAGTCATATGTGGTCATTTATGTTGGATAACAATTTTAACAACGTTCAGTGAATTATTTAATAGACTTACAATTACGATATAACAGTATTATTATCATATATATATGATTGAAAATGTACAAGAAATTGTAAAAATTAAGTAGTTCCAAAGGAAACCTGTGTTTATCTAAACATTTTTCTAATGGATAAATAGATAATTCATTTGTGATCTCTATAATATGTATGTAAATATAATTGTAACATTCATTACAAACTTTCTTATGAAGAGATAGAACTTGAATGCCTTCCTAATTTTAATGAGAAATGATGAGATATAAGTTGCTTCACTTATTTCTGAAGTTCCAGTGAGACATGTTGTGATAATCATTTGTCTATATTATTCCTGACAATTTCAAGTATCAGATGTTATAATGAAATCTAATCCTATATTTTTACATGTGAAAAATTTTGAGTTGTATTCAATACTCACAACATTTGGAAAAATTACAGATCACTATTTCTCTTAAATTTGGGGTCCATACCCTTAATTATAAGAAGACAACCATGTAGCAAATACAATTCCACTGTTTAATTAAAGTTAAAATTTATGTGTGAATTGAAATGAAATCTGAGCTCTTAGGATAAGTTCTAGTATTGAAGGTGCCAAAGATCATATATAATAATTTATTTCATGAATTTTTCTTTCTATTCCACATCTACAGTGATACTCACTGTTGACCTCCATGTTGACACATCCTTGCTTGTAATACAGCAGAGTGAAGATAAGAGAATATTCCCAGAAAAGAAGAGCTACTGGTAAAGTAAAATGTTAAAAAAGAAAGAAAGAAAGAAAAGAAATAGGAAGAAAGAAAAAAGAAATAGGTCCTTTTTCTACATATTAAGAATCTATTTTCCAGATTACATATTCCTGTATGGTATATTATAACCAGGATACTTTGTCTTGTATTTATGTAACTTGGGAAATAACGAGATTTTCATTTCCCTGTGTGTAAAGTTGTGTTTCAGTTTATTCTTCTTCTACTCATCATTTTTATGGCTTTCCTTAATTCAAACAGGTAATTTTATTAAACATGCCGTAATACTCATGTGCTCCTCAAGGATAGGCTATCAAATAGTTTCAATATCTTTCAGAAAGTTTACCTGATGTGTGAACTAAAAATACCATTATTCTGGAAATTATTAAATCTCAGAAACATTAATTCTATCATTCTTCATGGTATTTCATTTACAATATGTTTATTTAATCACATGTCATATTTCTCAATGACATGCCAATAGTCTTTTTTCTTATTTAAATACTATAAATTATATTTTATATCACAAATGTTCCAAGACTTTTTTTTTTACTAAAGTATGTTTTCAATAAAAGAAATTCTGCTGTATAAATTTGGCTAAAATATCTTAATTTAATGTCTTTAAATTCACATTCTAATGTATTTTTAATGAATTTCTACTGTTGTGTCCTTCTATACAATCATCTACCCAAAATACTGTGTCCAACAAATACTATCTCCTGGAATATTCTAGAAAAATACTATCGGTAAGAATTTTTAGATACAAAATATCCCATGGTATGGGTTTAATCAGTCAACAATAGAATTCACTAAAGAGAATAGAAATATACAAATTAAATGTCAGTGTTAGATAAGTTTTTCAAAGCCAGTTTCTTTTACTTGTCACCGTGAACTACACAAGGAACAAGACTACCTTTAAGGAACCAGATTGCACACCTTTAAATAATTTTGACCCTGGCATGCCTGTGACATTGATCATTGTACATCAATGAGACCTCTGATTCTTTGACCAAATAACAATTTCCTTTTCATTTTCTCCCTAAACTTAATCTTATGGATTGACTGCAATAGCAGGCATAAATTGTAAACATCTTGTCAAGAATGCTTCTTTGTATGAGGGAAAAGTACTAGCCAGCCTATCAAGTTCAAAATAGGATCATCCCCTATTCTGTTGAAGTTACATTAAACACAGACACAGGGCGACAGAGAAAGATAAAGGTGGGGAGGGGAAAACTGATGAAGCCCATCAAGAGAAAGTATTTTTCTCCATTGAATAAGAATAAAACCTTGAAAAGTAATTGCTATGCCTTCTTGTATAAGCCTAAGAAAAGAAATACTTGAAGAGTGGAATATATACATTGTTTCTACAAGGAAAACCTATGGAATGTTGGAATGTTTTTAAAGCACTGATTCAGAAATTGCTGTGGTCTCAGCCCAATCTCAATTACAGTGCTGTAAACTGATGCTAAGCTTCAGCAGTACTGAATAGAGGACAGTTTTAAAAATCACTGTTTGCTACATCATATACATCAAATTGTCTGGAATACAGATTTTATTTCATAATATATATATATATATAAACATTATGTAAAATTATCATATTTTTCTTAATTTAACTTTTTGACAATCATTTTTCTACATTGATTGTAATCTCTTTCATCTGTACATGATACACACACACACACACACACACACACACGTACACAGACAGGTATATATCTATGTGCATTAGTTTTGATGGGCACTAGGCATTTAACTGCATATAATCCTTGTGCTTACAGTGTACTACAAACCTGAGAATGCAGCCTACTACAATCCTCAAGTCACACTGAAGTTAGAACTCCAGAGTAGTAGCTTCTGCTTCTTTGTCAAACTTGGGATAATTGCTTGAGGGCCTAGCAATGTATCTGCCTGCTGCAGTTACTGACAGCCAAGATATATTCACAGTTGCCTTAAAAATTGCTCTGAGGCTTAAGTGTCTACTCCATACTACACAGAGACAAATGAAGAACTCACCTGGGTCTGTATTCCATTCCCTAAACAGCAACTCCATAATCATGAATAGCAGTACAGACAGCAGTGCCAGCTTTCTATTTTCCACATTGTAACTAATATATTAGTGTAAATTCAAAATTACTAACATATTAGGGGTTAATATTTTTCTGTTTCTTCAGAATCATCTTGTATTTTCTTGGAAAATAACTACTAACATTTAAAGATTTCTGCCTTCAGAAAAAAATGACTCTTTTCATTAACTATTATTCTGAATCACAACAGAACACAGAAAAAGAAAAACAATCTCCCAACCCAAGAATAAATGGAATCAATGAGATATCACTGTACTTCCCTTATACTATATTTAAAAACTATTATTTTGTAAGTATTGTTAGAATGAAAGGATAAAATAAAATAGGTGATCATACACCATACATACATGTATATTCATGTTAAACATGCAATATGTATTCTAACCTGGAAAAGAAAAATCTCACTCAATCTCAACCCTAGACAGAGAACTACACAAAGTAAGGAAGACTGAGAAAAGATTTCCCTTTGCCAACTGAGCAGCCACAAGTCGTATACATACAGGTAACATTTTAGAGACAGAGAGCATCATATTTATGTATTTCAGAATATAGATAATAATAATTAAAGAAGCCATGGGTTTGACAGAGACAATGTCTGGCAGAAGAAAGGGAAAGAAAGCAGATTCTCAGTGGAATGGCTTTAAAGATGAGAGCATGGTGAACTTTGAGTGTGTCAGCTAACATCACTAGCAAAGCTCACAGCATCTGTGATGCCCTGACCCTTAAAAGCTTTTGTTTCCCTCTTCTGTAATGAAATCTGAGCTTTGCATGTAGTCAGGTTTCATAGATTTTTTTTCCCAAACACACTGGGTAATATGAGAAGCCTCACCAACATGACTGTTCAAACATAAGCTGAGCAAGGATGGCACCAGTGAACACGCCAAACGAAACAGAAAAATAAAATCTCAAGAAGTCTAAAGCCTGCATGAAAAGCTTAAGGCAACAGCATAAAGCTTAGAACAGGAGAAGCATCCTTCCCAAAAGTGTCACTCAGTGCCAAATCATCAACCGCAAAAACATGTATTCCAGAAGTCTCATATACACTTAAAAGGTTCTATTTAGAAATATATACATGGCTGCACATAGACATATATGCATGTAATAATAAGTAGTGAAAAAAGAGGCCATGAAATTGAAGGACGGTAAGGTAGAGCACATGGAAGACTGTGGAGGGAAGGAAAGGAAGGAAAATGTTGTAATTAAATGTTAATCTCAAAAATAAAAATCAGTAAAAAATTTTAAGAGGAGACAATATTTTACCTAGAAAAAACATTTTGAAAACTGGATATTACTCTATGTTTCAGGAGATAATGAAATTTGATAGCCCATGAACATATTTTTTTGTGCACTTCCTATTCAAGGCAGACTACTACTTGTAAATGTATTGTCTTAGTTAGGGTTTTAGTCTGGGAAGAGACACCATAAGCAAGGCAACTCTTTAGAAAAGAAAACATTTGTTAAGCTTCATATGGTCTGTGAGTTTTGGGCTAAAATACACTTATCAGTGAGTACATACTATGTGTGTCCTTTTGGGTCTGGGTTACTTGGGATGATATTTTCTAGTTCAATCCATTAGTCTGAATATTACATAAAGATATTTCAATAGCTGAGTGGTACTTCATTCTGTAAATGAACCACATTTTCTGCATCCATTCTTCCATTTAGAGACATCTGGGTTCTTTCTAGCTTCTGGCTATTATAAATAAGGCTCCTATGAACACAGAGGAGCATGTGTCCTTGTTACATGTTGGAGCATCTTTGGGGTATATGCCTAGTAGTGGTTTAGCTGGATCTTCATGTCTTCACCTAGAACTATTTCCAATTTCTGAGGAACTACCAGATTGTTTTCCTAAGTGGTGTTACCAGCTTGCAATCCCACTAGTAATGGAGGCATGTTCCTCTTTCTCCACATCTTCATAAGCATCTTGATGTCTCCTGGAAGTTTGATGCTCCAGCATAGGGAGATGTTATACGGTGAGGCAGAATTGGGTGGGCAGAGAGGGGAGCACTCTCTTAGAAGCAAAAGAGAGGGGTGAAGGGATGGGATGTTTGCAGAGGGAAGATTGGGAATGAGGTCAACATTTGGAATGTAAGTAAAATAATCAGTAAAAAAGAAAATACTTAGTTGGTGCTGGCTTTCGGTTTCAGAGGTTCACTCCAGTATCATAAAGGCAGGAAGCAATGCAGCCTGCAGGAAGACGTGGAGCTTGACTTCCTCAGCAGGCAACCAGAAGAAGGGTGTCCTGTACTGGGCGAAGCTCTCAAAGGCTGCCTATACAGTAACACAGACACACTTTCACCAGCTAGGCCATAACTCTTTCAACAAGGACCCACCTCCTATTTATGCCACTTCCTATGGGCCAAACATTCAACCCAACACATTCCCCTCCCTGTCCCCCATAGACAAACATAGCCATAAAATCTATGCAACATATATTTAGTCCAACTTCAAAATCCCTATAGTCTATCACAGTTTCAACCATGATTAAAAGTCCAAAGGTCAGAGCCCATTCTGATATTCATGCAATTTCTTTTTTCTTTTCTTTTTTTTTTTTTGAAGCTTCTGTTTTCAACACAATTACTCTAAATTTCTTCACTTTATCCTGGGCAGACTCTTCAGATAAGGGTAAAAGCAGCCGTGTTCTTCTTCAGAATATCACAAGAACAGTCTTTAGGGCTCATACTAAAAATCTTCTCCTCAGAAACATCTGCAGCCAGGCCATCATAGTTAAAATCATCACCAGCACCACTGTTTCCTATGCTTCTAATAGTATGTCCCATTAAGTCCCACTTAAATCACTCCACTTTTTTGCAATGTCCAAATCTTGGGATTCCTACAAACAAAAGCACAGTCAGGTGTATGACAGGAATACTCTACTCATGATGCCAACTTCTGTCTTAGTTAGGGTTTTATTACTATGAGGAGACACCATTATCAAGGCAACTCTTGAAACAGAAAACATTTAATTGGGGCTAGCTTACAGTTTCACAGGTTCTACCCATTATTAACCTGGCAGAACCATGGCAGCCTGCAGACAGACATGGAGCTTGAGGAGGCAAGAGTTTAACACCTCGATCTGAAGGAAGGAGACTTTCTCAGCAGGCAGCCAGCTGAAGGTCTCTACTGCACTGGGCGGAACTTGACCACTAGCAGTCATCAGAGCCTGCATCACAGTAACACACTTCCTCCTACAAGTCTACACCTATTCCAACAACCGCCCATCTAATAATGGCAGTCCCCACGGGCCAAGCATATTCAAACTACCACACATAGTATTAAAGGTGTCCATTAACTATTTGTAGTTAATTTTGAGGTCAAGTCAATTAATGAAATAAAATCACTGATTCCAGTATTCACATTATAAAATCTTGATCCTGGCCCGAACTTTCTACAAATTCACTAACATTCCTACAAGTATTGGTCAACCAAGTTGCCAATGAGAATCCTTCTTTGATTCTATGGTATCAGTATCAAAACTATCATTTGGAACTTATGGATCTAACATTAATTATATAAACAGAAATTTGAAATAGATAAGCTGAGCACTGTAAAAAATTAAAAATAGTTAAAGATTGAAGGTTCCTTTTGGCTTGCTATGTTTAGCTATGCTTCATGCAATTCTACTCTATTTTCCTATATCAGTGTCTATATGGGCGCCTTTTGTTTGTATTGGCTAAGATCTAACGTATCTCTGGTATTGTTGAATCCTAACACATCAAAATTCACTGAACAAAGAAAACTATGAAGTCACTTTAAGTAAATTACCATTTATGGGTAATATATGTGTGTGTTCTCTCTAACTCTATGCATATCTCTTTTAAGAGAAGTTTCTTGACGTTTCTATTCCCTATGAAGTGTTTTTATTAAGGTTTTAACTATAATTTAATCTATTATTTTCCCTGGAAAGTATTGGTTATAACTTTGAAAAAAAGTTGATCATAAGTAAAGTGTAAGAATGCAAAATATAAATGTGTGTGTTCCTTTGTAATAAAAGAAGTCTATAAGTTAATTTTGAAATGTAGAAAGAACAGTAGGATAAAGGATACCACTTTTACACAAACTAATTTATTCAAGTTAGTGATTGACCTGAGGAGTAATTAACATGAAGTCATTGACTCAGCAGTTTTTGTTACCAGGCAATGAAAACTTGTTAAAAGTATATTAGTCTACATTATCAGGTGATTTTAATGTATCTAAGTGGTTTATGAGCTGATATTATATGTTGAACACTTGGCTTGGCTGCTGGAGTTGTAAATATAAGGCAGAAACACTTCATAATTGTAAATAAGAAGAAACCTAACTTCTCAGAATTACAGGATCATTGTACTGAGAATTCAGTCAGACACCTCAGGCAATAATGCAGCTCTCTGACTGGGTTTCTTTTTTATTCCATTCCTCTATCACAAACTATGCTTAACAAAAAATGTTTTATCACACATTTACTTTCTAAAGTTAAAAACTAAAGAGTGGTAGGTGCTTCTACTTAAAAGTATTCAAGGCAGACTGTGGAATTAGATTAGTGTGAAAAGGTGCTTGCTACCAATTATGGCGGCCTGAGTTTGACCTCCAGAACTTACATGGTAGTAGTAGGCTTTTACATGTGGGCTTTCACTTCTACTCTTGTGGCATGACTAGTGTGTGGACACAAACATCTTCACACACACACACACACACACATACACACACACACACACACACACACACACACACAAACTGTTGTATTTTATAAAACAGAAGCATGGAAGGAGCTTGTTGGGCCCTGCCAAGGTGTTCCCCTGAACAATCAAGCCATGCAACATGCCTAATATAATACAAAACTTTTTGGGACCTGGAAAAGAGGGTAGAGTCAGAGGAGGGAGGGAGGGAGAAACAGAAGAACAGAAAGAGAAAGGAGAAAGAAAGAGAAAAAGAAGGGGAGAGACCAGAAGAGAACTTGTGGAAAGAGAGAGGGACATAATAGTTAGGTACGGGGGGAGGCGGCTGTGGGGAGAGAGAGAGAGAGAGAGACAGAGAGAGAGAGAGAGAGAGAGAGAGAGAGAGAGAGAGAGAGAGAGAGAGAGAGAGAGAGAGAGAGAGAGAATAGAAAAAGAGTAGTATAGAAAGTCTTTTTTAGAAGTGAGCCAGACTCATGCCGAGCTGATGCTAGGTAACTGTTGGGCGGATCCTAGAGAACATGCTAACACTAACTCAATAAATAACCAAAATGTAAAAAAATAAAATAAAATAAAAACAAGGCTCAACAGATCATTCATATCATTCATAGATGACAGATTAGGCTAGGCTGTAAAATAATACAGCAACTCTGATAAACACTCTGTTCTTATAAAATTAAAATAAGTATGAAACTTCAACAAGTCAAGTAACTCCTTCGGCAATAGTCCCTAATAAATTAAACTGTACTCACTTCAAAGCCTGTACTAAAACTAAAATGTTCACAATGTTCACAGTTAACTGGATCTCTCTCTCTCTCTCTCTCTCTCTCTCTCTCTCTCTCTCTCTCTCTCTCGCTCGCTCTCGCTCTCGCTCTCGCTCTCGCTCTCGCTCTCGCTCTCGCTCTCTTCTCCCTCCCTCCCTCCCTTTCTTCCCTTTTCTTTTCCCTTTCTCTCCCCTTCCCTTTTCCTGTCTCTCTCTTTCCTCCCTCCTTCCTTCCTTCCTTTCTTCCTTTCTTTCTTTCTTTCTTTCTTTCTTTCTTTCTTTCTTTCTTTCTTTCTTTCTTTCTTTGTCTTCCTCCCTCCCTCCCTTCTTTCGTTCCTTCCTTTCTTCTTTCTTTCTCTCTTTCTTTCTTTCTTTCTTTCTTTCTTTCTTTCTTCTTTCCCTCTCTTTCTCTTTCCCTTCTTTCTTTTCTCTTTCTCTCTCTCTCTTCTTTTTTCTTCCTCCCTCCTTTCTTTCTCTTCCTTCCTTCCTTCCTTCCTTCCTTCCTTCCTTCCTTCCTGTCTGTTTGTCTTCCTTTTATTTCATTTTTGAAATACCTCCTATATAGTCCAACTTGGCCAGTAACTTGGGAGTCCCAGCATTGATATTCTTAGTCTCCAAATGACAGATGCACCCCACCACAAGCCTCTAGAACTTTATTAATCATTGTGAAAGTAAACTCAGCTGACATATTCTTTAAGAATAACTAATCCATGTACATCATCCATATTATTGAATACTATTCATTAAAAACACTGTCGTTTGGGTAATGGGTAATGAGCTGAATCACTCCCTAGAAAATTATGCTATATGTGAAATGTCATTTTCAAAAGACATTTACAGTGTGTTTCCATTTACATAACATTTGTAAGGATGTATTTCTTTCTGAAATGTCAGTGAATCATCACAACAGATTAGCGAGAGAGTTGGGAATACTGTGAGTAAGATCATGGAAGCATGACAAGGTGTTGGCTCTGCACATTAGCTTTACTATGGCTGTTCAGATACAAATCACATATAATAAAAAAGCTGTAGAAAATCAGATGCATAGACACACACTTGCATACAACCATAAAAATAAATGTGAGGGAAATAAATGATTGGTTGAGGACACCAAACTCATATTCTGACTGGAATACTGTTCATGTTTTGATTGTAAAGTGCTCTCCATAGGCTGATGTGTTTGAAAGTTTGGTCCTCAGCTGACAGTGCTATTTGGAAAACTTGTGGAATCTTTAGGAGGAGAAGTTTACTGGAGGAAGTACATAACAGGGGTGGGGCATGAGGTTTTATTTTGCTCCACTCGTTATTTTGCTCTGACTGCTGATACAGTCAGCATTTATTTCTATCCAGCAGCGTGTCTCCTCTTACACTTTCATAACCCCACTTTTTCCTATGCCATTCTTCACCGTTTTGTCAAAATTACCTGTTTACATGATATTAACTATATTATACTTTTTGTATCAAAATTGACATTTCCTGTAAAACAATGAACAGGTCTCACTTTTTCCAGGATACTAGAATCTTTTCATTAAATTTCAGTCATTTTTAGTGTATACAATTTGGGGTTCTTGTTGGTCAACATTTTCTTTGGCAGAATTTGTAGGATTAAATATGTTTAATTATTAATGATATATCAATATTTCCTTTTAAGCTGGGGATTGCATCTGGATATTTCTGAAATCCTTATTTATTTTTTTCATGTTTTTCAAAGATTGTTTTTAATAGATCAGACTAAAGCTTGCCTTAGCCAAATGATATAAGAAATGAAAGCATATGCATTTGTAAGAAACAAACAGCACATGAGTACACAGCTCATCTTCATATTCTAGGTATGCAGCCGACCTTCAAGGGACTATAGAGAATATACATCCAGATCAAAAATAAATAGTTTATTTGCATGATTTTAAAACAGCTATTGAAACTTGACATTCAACTTTCCATGTAGCCTGCCATCAAATTTCCTCCTTAAATATTTTTTGAGTGATATACTTCACATTTTACATTTGTGGAGGACTCTTTTATTCTTGGTGTATGCAACAAGTTGATGAGGGGGTAAAGGAAAAGTACTCTCTATAAGTCTTTGTTTTAAGCTGAATAAAAATGAGAATAATTATTCACAGAAATTAATGTTGAAGTTTTAACTAAGTTTTAAGTGACAACTCTATTTTAGTAACATTGTTCATTAAGGCAATTTTATATATGATTCTCAGAAATGAAGCAATATGCATAGGATAATTTCCTTGGGGAAATCATATTTCCCTTATGAAAAACTGGCTTTCATCAGAAATTTTGACATACAGTTCTGTGGTGAGTTGAGGATTACTTATATGACATTCCTGCCAGACTTTTATATTTAAGATGTGAAGATCTGGGCAAAGGTCCAAAATAAAATGTAAAGTATGACTAAGTGTTTGAAAATAGGAATTCCTGTCCAAAACCAATACACCAGCTCAGAATGAAAGAGTTATCAATGCCATTCTTCATTTGATTTGCAATTCTTGGAGTGACTTTTGAACAGAGAGTGGTAGTCATATATTTTCCTCTGTGCCAAAACCTCAGTCATGGGAAATGGCTAGAATTTCAGTTCAATTTCTGAAGAGAGGATAAAAAAGTATGCCATTTAACTTGTCATATGCATGTACCAAAAGTGATCTGGAGATGAAGTCTAAGATATATGCTTCACTGGGAATAACGTTTGGAAATACTTAGAAAGGCAGAGAATTAAAACACACCTATTCTTTTCTTTTTGGGTCATGCCCTCTGGAAAAATGTAGAAAATAAGTCTTTACCTCATTTGATACACTGTATCTCTGAGCCTTTTAACATCCGTTCCTGAATATTCATAAACATTCATTTTTTTCTTTACTATCCACGTTTGGTTCATCACATTGGCATCTCCATTTGAGCTCTGAGGTCCTTGGAAAGTGTCCATAATCCATGACAATACAAAACACACTGAATGCCCTATAAGCCTCCCCTGGGTAAGTTACATATTTTCATATGTTTACTGCCTAGGATGTTTTATTGGATCAAATCAATGTCTATGAAATGATTCACATTGAAGGTCCTCAATAAATTTTTTCTGATCATCCCTGGCACTGATGTTAATTAGAGAGGCTTTGTCAGAAGTGTTTGCCACATGTTTTGAAATGCCAAGGTGATGGTTCTATAAAATGCATCACAGAGATTAATATTTATTTCTTGTTTAAAAATTTATATAGTAGCTATCACTTTAGAACCTGAATGCTTTGACAAGGTACATTTTTAGCATTACAATAAAATCAATGGGAAGAAAGAACATTCTATTAATGATTGGTTTTTAGGTCAGCTCATGTCCAGGCCTGAATAATTTTATGGAACTAAGTATATGAGACAGCAGAAATGACTTGGGATTTATTTCTCTTAGTAGCATCATGACCATTTTCATTTCTACCTTTTTAAACTCCATTTTTCTTGGATATTTTATGTATTTACATATCAAATGTTATCCCTTTTCTCATCCCTCCAATACTCCCTCCCCCCTCTGCTTCTGTGAGGATGCTCCCACTAATGCTTATTTTTAAAGGACTTCTTTCTATTGAATTACTTCTCTCCCATTCCATGATATTCATTCACTTTGTTCTGGCTGATAGATAGCTTCTGTCATCCTTTACTTGGTCTATGGGGTGATATATATGTTTCAATTTAAATCATATCTAGACTCCTCCTGCTTTGATACCTGTCTTAGTTAGGGTTTCTATTGCTATGAAGAAACACCATGACTAAGGCAAATCATAAAAGACAACATTCAATTGGGGCTAGCTTACAGGTTCAGAGTTTCCGTCCTTCATTATCAAAGCAGGAGCATAGCAGCATCCAGGCAGGCATGGTGCTGGCAGATTTCAGAGTTCTACATCTTCATCGGATGACAGCTAAGACAGTTACATCATCAGACAGCTAGAAGAAAACTCTCAAAGCCCAACCAAACAATGACACACTTCTTTCAAAAAGGCCACCTCTAATTCAGAAGGCCATACCTCCTAATAGTGCCATACCCCAGACAAAGCATATTCAAATCACCAAAATACCCTCTAGGTTTGTTTATTTATTATTTATTTATTTAGTGTATATGTGTGCTCACAAGTATTTGCATATGCACCCATGCACATGAGTTCATATGCCACTTAGCTTGTAGCAGTAGACAAGTTTCAGGAGTTCTTTCTTTCAACCATGTAGGCTCTAGAGAATAACATTAGGCCACCAGGCTTTGTAGCAAATGACATTATTTGCTGATCCTTTTCACCAGAACTTGGCATTCTGATTAATACCTACTACTCTCAAGTTCACATATAACCCCTAAATGTTGATGTCAAGGAGAAGACATAATGATTTGGTGAATAAAAAAGTGTCCCCTTTTAGAATTAGGTGCCGGGACATGAAATTCAGTGATTAAGAGAAAGGTTCTTCAGGATGGACTATTGACCTACTTGTTAAGAGTACTTTCTACTTTTGGAAAGAAACTAAGTTTGGCTTCCAGCCCCTATATCAGTCAAAGCATATCTGTCTGAAACTCTAGTTACAATACGTGTGTGTGTGTGTGTGTGTGTGTGTGTGTGTGTGTGTGTGTGTGTGTGTGTGTGATATATATATATATATATATATATATAATATTTATTTCACATATATAGGTGAAATAAAAAACCTTAAAGAGAAATAGTTCATATGAATTTAAACCATATTACATGGTGACATATATTTTATGATGAAGAACTGAATATTTTATGTTACTTTCTTCTGGAGAGATGCAATTCAGAGAAGAAAAAGTAAACAAAAAGTAAAAAAAAGTAAAACAATGATTTTATAAGACATTGAAAACTCATCAAAGGAATGTCATTAAATTTATTTATCATACATGTTGTGAAAGTATTTAAATTTTATGGAATATAAAGTTAGATATATAGGGTTAGTGGAGATATTTGGGGAATTCTCCATAAAGCTACCATTTTCTTTTCCCCTCCAATGAACTTCAGTGACATGAGAAAACTCCCAGAAGTTCCTGATGTTTCTCATGGATTGGGTAGTTTGACACAATGTATGTACCTCACGTACCGAAGGACTCTTTATGAGAAAGTCAATGAGTCTTCATTGTCACTTTTTTTGTAATAACAATATTTTATTTAAATTGAGAAACATTTTAAACCAATGTTCATGAATCACCTGTTTTGTATTCCTCAGTATCTACTAAGTGGGATTTTTAAAATCCCATGTGGTTTTGATGACCCCCTTTTAAATCATATAAATTATCGTGTTTTCTGGTGATGGATGGACTCACACCTATGTAGTTTATACAAAGACTTTGATCATATAAAGTGAAAATTTTCTGTTTCTTTGGAGACTCGCTTGTGTCTTGTGATGTTCTCTGGAAACGGTTTCATAAGAGAATGTTTTCGTAAAAGCACATACATGGGAGGATGTTTTGCTGAGAATAGACATGGTGTTTTTCTGGAAGTAGCTTGGAAAAAAGGCATGTGATGTTTTGCTAGAGCAGACGCTTGAGAAAACATGATGTTTGGAAAAGATATAAATGTAACCCAACAAACAGTGGACGATGTTTTATGGGATTGATTCGCCTGGCTCTTCTTTTCTGTTCATCCTTGGGTTTCGCTGACTTAGTCCTTACTGATGATGTTCTGTGGTATTGGTTCACCTCATTACTCTTTGCTACTCATCGCTTGTCAAAGCTTCCTAAAGAAAAAAACATAACCAAAGAACTTCTGGTGATGTTTTGGTGTCTTCTTCCTGCTTCTTTGGACATGGGCCAGTTGGCAGAGCCCCATGGTTTCATCTGGATCAAACCGCCATTTCTGATTCATAAATGGTGTTTGCAAATGGACAAGCTGCCACGGTGGATTCATGTAAACTGAACTGCTGATATTCTAAAAACGCATATTGGACTTGCTCCAAAAACACTACGTCTGAACAAGTCCACATCCTCCTTTGCTCTACTAACCTTTCCTTTACACTACCTCTGGTGGATGGTGTATTTGAAGAGAGATAACGCATTAAAAAAAAACCTATTAAAGTAGGTTTTTTAAAAATACGGGACTACAATCTTATACAAATTGTTTCAACACATAATCTATAATTATAATTTAATTGAGGGTTGTTAATATAATTATATTCTAGAAACAGAGTCAAACTGCATAGCCAAAGCTGGACTTGATTTTATCATGTAACCTTGCTTCACTTTGAACTTTTTATCTTCCTACCCCAGGTACTACATTCTGAGATCACAGACCAGACTCACCTATTTACTGAATTTCATATTTAAGATGGTGTAACAGGACAGAGGAAACTTTCTGGGTCAATTTGCTAGTTGGGAAACATTATTCCTGGCTTCCATGCTACATTGAAACCTGGAGAAAGAGAACATTAACTGAGCCCACATATTTATGAATGTGTGAGGAGTTAAGACCAGATAGTTATTAAAAATATTCTTAGTATTTGATTTTATTATATAGCTTCTGTTCAGCTGAAGACAGAAATTTATCTTAGCAAGGTAAAATTTTCAGACACAACTAATTATGAATCATTTTCTCAAATCAAATTGTTAACTAACAGTACAACTGCCTCAAAGCAAATTTATTTAAGATATATCAGCCATATTATATTAATTATATTATTTATAATGGCTACCATTTTCATTTGTTTTAATAACTAAAATATCATTAACCATGCAAGAGAATATATTTATAAATACAATAATATTAATGAGTATAAAGACAGATATCTTATGGTAGTACTGTCTCCCAGGTTCCAAGATATAAACCTGGTCACCAGAGAGTGGGCCATCCACACAGCAGAGGACTAAAGATCATTGCTTTCAGTTACGTTACAGCTAAATGAAAGGAAGACATTGTTTTGTTCTCTGTATTATAGTGAGCTCAATAGCAATTATGCACTATGTATCCTTTTAATGATTCATTTTTATTTTTATTTACATGCGTGGTTTTGTATTTACTGTGTGTGTTTGGAGGCCTCTAAAGCTGAGAAGACGGTTGTCTATTATCCTGGAACTGGAGTTGCAAGTGATTAAGGATCTTCTGATATAGGGGCTGGAAACCTCTACAAGACCAATAAGATCTGTTAACCGTAAAGCCATATCTTCAGTCATGGACTTACTTTTATAAAGGCTAGAACATTTTAAAATGTTTTCCTCATAAAGAAACCATGGATTCTTGAAGTGATCAGTATATATTTATCCAAAATTAATACTATAGTATGTTTACATGAACTGAAATAGCAAGTGATACCGCATCAATATGTGTTAGTCTAATTGTTTGCCATCAGGAAAAGTAGAAGAAATATAAAAAGAGAAGAATTAGTTCCTTATTTATTTTCCTTGTTATTTCTTTGTGTGTGCATGTTGTACATGTGTGTCTGCATATGTCCAGGTGTGTACACATGTGCCTGTTTGTATGGAGACCGGTGGTCAACTTCATGGACAGTTCTCCATCACTATCTACCTAATCTTTGAGATAAATTCTCTCAGTGCATGTGGTCCTTACTGATTTAGCAAGCCAGTGGTATCCGGGGCTCCATTTGTCTCCTGCACACTGTAAGAATAAGCTGCTATGTGTGGTTTCAAGTGAGTGCAAGGGGGTCACAACCCAGGTCCTCATGCCTGAAGGGCAGGCACTTTACTAATTCAATTGTTTCCTCAGCCTTTAAAATGCAAACTTAAATTTCATAAGTAATGTAACTTACTAGCTTTCAAATGAAAAATTTATACTTTGAATAACAT
Source organism: Rattus rattus (assembly GCF_011064425.1). Lineage (NCBI taxonomy): Eukaryota > Metazoa > Chordata > Mammalia > Rodentia > Muridae > Rattus > Rattus rattus. The sequence continues at coordinate 74,276,442 of NC_046157.1, forward strand.
TAAAGAACAATATTTCTAGGCTTGAAAAATAAATTCATTCTGATTACTACTTTCCAGAAAATAAATGTGGGTAAGTTCACCACTCTCTATACTTTGAATTTTTGCATGAGATGCCACTTTATCATCATGATACATTTGTCATAGACAATTATGTAATCAATTTGTATGAGGACATGAATGAATGAGGATATCTGTCCAAGTGCTGATGTTTAAATCATTGAGAAATTAAGCCAGTGAGTATAAAAATTACAATTTGAACCATTCCCAATTTGTTTAAACTAGTGTCTAAATTTATTTCTAATTGTATCTGATTTTGTATCTCCACAAAATGTAATAGGAAGCATACTATACTCGTATCTATTGCCTTGTAGGTAAATTCATTGTTTGCATATTGCAGTTCTCCATATTTCTGAAGTGCACTTTAGGGAACAGGGATCCTAAGGGCAGGATTCTAATCCATTCATATCGTCTATACACATTTTGAAATTTTACTTCTGCCTTTTGCAATTACTTGACATTCTGCTCAGTTACAAACTGCCTGAACTTAAAAAGAGACAGCAGTCAAAACATCATAACTTTAAAGGATTCTAATTGAACAATCAGAACAGCCTTAGCCCTCTACCAAATTATCGGGCTTATCAGCCAGCCGTACTGTCAATAGCTTCATTGTGTTCTCTTTTCCAGTTTCTATACTTGAGAATGAAAGACATTTCTTTGTGTTAAAGTGAACCAGAGATTATATTCTGTAAGAACAACTGTGGGTGATGGACACCTAAGTGATCCCCTGCTGCTGGCCTTGGACCGTGAAGCAGCTGAGAATACTAACAGCAGAGATGTGGGAGCAATTTTTGCTCCCTTAAAACCATGCCAGCTTCTATTGATGTACACAGGGATTTGATAGATGCAGTGATCTGTCTGCTCTCTAAAAGCAGCACATAAAACTTGAACTGTTTATCCTTATAGGTTTCATCCACAATCCAGGATACAGGATAGACTGTGGCTAAACTGGTGCTAATACTGGAATGGGACTTGGAGGCATACAATTAAACTAGCACGTGTTTATTTTTTTCCTTCCATCACTATGTCTTTTTGCTTTGTGAGTTACCATCCCTACTGATTTACTGAAAGTACAATGAAATTTTAAAAGAGAAAGATGATGCTCAGTGAAGACCTACTGGTTCAAATCAGGGATGAAGGGAGAATATAGCATTTTGGGCTGTGGAAGCAACATTTAAGCCCCTCACATAACTGCTGATTTTCACACCATCTTTTCTCGGCTCAAACGTGTCTGGGATATACAGTACCTTGCAGTGACTGTCTCCCCTACAGAGAAACCCTGTTTTAAGATTACCTTCCCTACACAGCCTTCCTCTCAAAAAAACACACTCTTACATTCCAGACTCAGCATTAATTTCTCCTGCTTTTGGTTTCAGAACAATACTGTATGTTTTTAACCTTAAAAAAATTGCACCTTTGGAGTGAATCATTGTAGTGGTAAATAATGTGAAATGTTGGCTTGCAGATTTCCCTATATCAAATGCTGATTCATGGAACAATTAAAGATGCTTCCCTTCTTTTTCTGTGTTCATTCATTTATTTCTTCACTTTGCATCCAGATGTCTGCCCTTGCTCCCAGTTATCCCGTCGACAATCCTCTCCCCAAGCTCCTCACTGTTCTCCGATAGAGTGGAGGCTCACTTGACCCACTGAGACCAGACAAGGCAGTCCAGTTAGAAGAACAGTTTCCACAGAGAGGCAACAGATTTCGGCATGCTCCAGCTCTAATTTTTGTGAGACCCACATGAAGATCAATATGTACATCTGCTATATATATCAGAGCAGGGGGCTAGGTTCATCCTGTTCATGCTCTTAGTTTGTAGTTCTGTCTCTCAGAGCCCCAGACTGTTCAGGTAAGTTGACTCTGTTGGTCTTCCTGTGGGCTACCCTTCTGAAACATCAATCCTCCCCCCCCCCAATTCTTCCATACAAGTCCCAAGCTCTGCCCAATGTTTGCTTGTTGGTCTCTGCATCTGTTCCTGTCATTTGCTGGATGGAGCCCCTGAGAGGACAATTACACTAGGTTCCTGTTTATAAGAAGCAAGAAGTATCATCAATAGTAACAGAGATTGTTGCTAATCAATGGGATGGGTCTCAAGTTTTACCAGTTATTGATTGGCCATTCCCTCAGTCTCTGCTCCTTCTTTCTCCCTGCATTTCTTGGAGATAGGACAAATTTTGGGTTAAAAGTTTTGTGGGTGTATTGTACTTCTTCCTCTATTAGGTGTCCTATTTGGCTACAGAAAGTTGCTACTTCATATCTCCACTGATATGAAGTCTCAGTAAAAGTCACCTTCATAGACTCCTGGCATCCTCCCCCACCCTGGGTCTAGCAATGTCCCTCACACACACTCCTACCTCTGCTAGATGCAGATTTCAGTTCATTCTCTTGGCTATTCTGTCTTCTCTCTTTCCACCTGATCTTGAATCACCCCATTTCCCTCCCCATTCCTTCGCCCACCCAGTTTCTTCCCTCTATCTGCCTCCATTAACTATTTTACCCCCCCCCTTCTAAGTGAGATCAAGCATCCTATCCTGGCCCTTCCTTTTGTTTAGCTTCTTTGGGTCTGTGGGTGTAGTATGTATATCCTGTACTTGATGGCTAATATCCACTTATCCGTGAATACATGCCATGCATATCCTTTTGGTTATGGGTTTCCTCATTCAGCATGATATTTTCAATTTCCATCTATTTGTCTGAAGATGGTTTTAGTACACAGTTCTACCAGATTTTCCAAGAAGAGCTAGTATCAACACTCTTCAGTGTATTCCACAAAATAGAAACAGAGGGAACACTGCCAAACTCATTCAATGAGGCCACAGTCACCCTGATAACTAAGCCACAAGACTCAGCAAAGAAAGAGTATTTCAGACCAATTTCTTTTTTGAACAACAATGCAAAAATACTCAAAAATACTCTCAAAACAAATCCAAAAACACATCATTCTACGTGATCAAGTAGGTTTCATCCCAAGGATGCAGGGATGGTTCAATATACGGAAAACCTTCAGTGTAATCCCATCATATAATAAACTGAAAGAAATGAAGTCACATGATTATCTCATTAGATGCTGAAAAGGCCTTTGAGGACAATTCCTTTCATCATAAGCTTAGAGAGACATGACATTTATAGAGACCAAGCACTGAAACCATTAAAAACATACATGGACTAGACCCAAAACAGGAGCATTTGTCTTCTGATTCATTTGGCTGATTCCACTTGGAATCAGCTGAATGGCATCAGACCTGCCCAGCATATACCACATAACAGGGTGTAATGGTTAAGTTGTTTTTCAACTCAACACATCTGGAAAGGAAGATAATCAGCTGCGTAATTGCCTCCATCCGTCTGACACGTGAACATGTACATGCTATTACACTCATGACTGCTAACTGATGTAGGATAGCATTAGTCCACTGCATGCCCTAGGCAGATGGGACTGGATAAAATATGGAACTTGGTATTCTAGTGAGAGGATGCAACTCAGGAAGCAATGTTTTCCTGTGGCTCATGCTTCAGACCCCAGGAACAATGTGTCTTAGCCTCATCAGCTGCCTGTGTCTGCCTATCTGTAGAGCAGATGTGTGACTATGACTTCATAGCTGCCTAGGTATAGATATATATGTCAAGGAGCCAACTGGCTCTCAGCCTCTATGCCAGTGAGTAAGATATGTTGTAGTCTCTTCAACCTCTGGGACGCCTATGCTACTCCTCCCTTCCTTGCATGTTCTTGGAATTTACACCTAACAGATTACCTAAGCAAGAGTGTATAGTTTCAAGATACATTCCATGGGGGGAAAGAACCATCTCAAATGAATCTTATATCATATAAAAATTGATTAAGAAATGTCATGTTTCTTCTAGGTGGTGATACATTATTCAGAATCAAGACAGATTCATAAATTGACTTTCTTTCCAGTTTAAATCAATATCAGTAATTTTCTCTGTCTAAACACACAATACTAATTCAAGCACCACCTAGACGTAGGTTCTACATTTGTTTTCCTTCTTCTTATTATTTTTTTTAATTTTCCACTGGTGCTATTTCTATCCACTTTCATTTGTATGTGGTTCTTGAAAGTGGTGCCAGTTTTCGAACAACAAAATGACGGATGGAAATTCTAAAGCCTGGATTGTTTCTCAATTAATCCTGAATCCCTCCCCACATGTGTGAGGACAGTGGGGAATGAATGCCTGCAGTTTCTGTCAGTTGCTTCCCTCTGAAAGCCAAATAGAACATGGTCCTTAAATAAATGTCTCAGAGAACTATCAACAGAAAACTCCCTGTTATGCTTGCAGTAAAAGTGGTTTTACTTTATGCTAAGCCACCATTGAAAGTAATACCAACAATAATAGCCACTAGCATAATGTCACCATTTGCAAATTAGTATCTTTTTGAAAGATTTATGTATTTATTCTTATCTTGCAAATTACTATCTTTCTGAAAGATTCCTGTGTTTACTTTTTACCATAACTACATGTCATTAATACATATATCCATAACAGTGACCACTGGATCATATGATAATGTGAATTGTATACAATTAATGTACAGAAACTTATTTCAACATGAACATTTAATGGCAATTTTCATTATATTTCATAATCTATTAATAGAGTAGTATATTCATTTAATCTACGTAATGAAATGGTAAAGATAACACTAGAAACTAGAATTTTCTAAGTCCTTCCTCAAGAGTTCATTAGTTTGCCTATGCGTTCCTTGCCAAGATACTCCAACCTTTAATTAAAACTAGCAATTCCCAGCATCCATTTGGTACCAAAAGCTGCCAATATTGCTACTCTTTGATCTCTGTGCCAAAAGGTATCAATGACTGTGGATTTGGACGTGTGGCCTTCCAAATTACCATAAACTATTCATGGAGCTCCCATTGTGTTCAATGGCAGAGTTTTAAGTCCTACTGTGGAAAGTATAATTCTTCCTGCTAGGAAGGACTCATCAAAACCCATGACCATTCAGTCTTTATTAACATTGAATCTGTAATAGGAGAATAGTCTATTAAGGCTAAGAGAGGAAGGAGGTAATGAAGAAACTATGTATGAAATAAACAATTTTATTAGATTTCTTAATTATTATCTTTTATATAAGAAATCTCTGTGGTTTTATTGAAAATCTAGTAGTTGTTTAATCTAGTAAATTTTTCTGCAGAATAAAGTACATCCTTACATAGTTAGTAAAAGATGATGCATATAAATTATTAAGATATAATTTCACATTTTTCACAAGTATATTTGGGCATTTTACATTTAATATTGATGTAATGATATGAATGAGGTACTGCATTGTAAATGGGGGGAAAATTTGAGTTTCGCAGCCCCCCAACAGTTAGACAAATGACAAAGATACTGAAAAATCTAATCTTCATTCAAAGATTTCTGTTTAAAAATATTTTGAAATCCATTGTATTTAAATGTTTTTCTGTTGGCTTCAGATATTTGTCTAATAAGAGAATAATGTGGTAGGTAACAAAATACAAACTATAAATAACCAAAAATATAAAATATAGGAATCAAATATGCATAATAATAATTTGGAAAAACCAATAGATATTACTTATTCTCATTTTGTACCTCACTCCATGAATTACTCTTATTCCCATTTTCTCATACACCCAATAAAACCTGATTGGTTCAAGCAAATTTGTGAAAATGGCTTATTTTATTATGCTTTGATGAAGTTATTAATATATATCAGTTATTGTGTATGTATGTGTGTGTATATGTTTGTGTGTGTGTGCGTGTGTGTGTGTGTGTGTGTGTGTTCCTGTGGTTGTGGGCATAATTAGGTATGGATACACATGGTACATCATGTGTGTGAAGGTCAGAAGGAGGAAATCTCAAATTCTAAGTTGTTTCTACCTTTGTTCTAAACAGGAATTCTAATTGGCCTAAAATTTCACCATATAGGGCAGGGTGTCTGATTTATGAACTTCTAGGGTTTTATTTCTTTTTTGCTGTCTCCCACTTTGCTGTCACTGATATTATAAGCATGTATCACCAAACCAATATTTTTCTTGTTATCTGGGCAAAGAGTTACTCAATCCTGCATGCCAAGTTACTTGACTACTGGAATAATGTTCCGAGGCAGTAAGGGGCTGTTTTTCCAAGGGGCATTCTGAATACGTTGCTATTAAAATAAACTAAATAGTACAAAATTTTAATTTGCAATGTATTATTTCTGGTTCACTTCATTAAAACTAAAAGTAAATTTTTCCGTTGCAAAAGGTAAATTAATAAAGAGATTACAGGTAGCATAATAGAACTTTAGTAAAACCATGTTTAAAAATATGAAATGTCCTATATAAGTTATATTACATATCCATGTTAAATAGAATCAAGTATTTCTAAAGAATATGGATTAGCATAAGAAACAGTAGGATTTGACATTTAGTTATGGAAGCATAGTACTTACTAATTCAACATGAGAATCATTTTATTTAGGTGTGATGGAAATTATAATAAATATATTTTCCTTTCAGGTTTATTTATTTTCTTATATATATACGTAATTTACAGTATGGAAACATCACAATATAAAGTAATAGAGAGTATTAGTAACATTTTGCCAATGTATAAGCTTTACTTCTAAATCACTATATATTTCTAAATGGCAAGCTCAAAATTTATATAGGCATTTTATTGGTACGACTATCAATAAAGATATTGGATGAATTTTAGAATTTATGTGTCTTAGAGATAGTATGTGATAATAACAGAGGATAGCCAGAGAAATATCAATGATACACCAAGCTAGACAATTATTAACACTGTATTTAACAATTACTAAATAAAAATGCCATTAGGTAAAAATGATTTTATCTTTATTAGATCTTTGAGAATTTTCTACTTATATTGCTCATATTTTTCCTTCTTCTTCTAACTTTTTTTAAGATCCAACACCCATCCAATATTTTGGTTTTCTTTTCCTGTCAAGGAGAATTTGTGCTCCTCAAAACTCTTAATTGCCTTTATTTGTTTGTATGGGGTTAGGCCCCATGTGTTTCATTCTTTCATGTTACTATGTCTATTGATATTGACATTGCTCCAGTCTTGCTTAGGCAACCGTTTTTAGGAGAAATTGTTTCAGAGCAGACTTTTTATATTCTGGCTCTTATGGACTTTATGCCCCTTTCCTGTGATGTTCACTGAAACAAGTTGTAGAGTGTCTGTGGGATATACATATATAACCTGCTATACTAAGGAGCTATATATTTTTGTAGATGTATAGATATATAGGCAATATTTATTTAACATTAATAATCAAAGAGAGAGAGTGAGGGCAGTGGGAAGGTTCTGAGGAAAGCTACCTGAAGAATATGAAGGAAGGAAAGAGACAAAGAAAGTGACATAATTCTATCATAATTTAAAATGTATTAGAACTGTTACATGAGTAACTTAATTAATGAAAATAGGTGATATAGTGGAGTGGGGAAGAAGTAATTTTGTACTGTCTATAAGAGGTTGGCTTCAGCTTTTAGCCTAACATAAGCTGAAACTGAAGGAGAAGAAAGGGTCTTTAAGCAATGCTAATATGGAAATTGATGATAAAATAGAAAGGTCATCATATAAGTTTAAAAGGTCAAACTTACCAAGAAGACTTTTAACAGATTTAGTATATTATATTAGAAATATATTTGTAACAAGTACTAGAAATCCTAAATACATATAGTGAATATTAACAGACAAGAAGAGACACAGAGAGATCAACAAAGCATTCAGAAACTTTAATGCCCCATGTTCAGAACTAGATAGTTCAAAAACAGAAAGATATTTCATGAAAGACTACTAAAGTTGAACTTTTGACTGAATAGTCATAAGATACAAATGAGGATATTGTCACAACCCTGTCACAGCATACATTATGATTCAATAGCTTATGCAAAATGTGCTCCAGGTTAGACCATATGCTGGGCTGCAAAGGGAATTTTTCTAAAATTAAGAAAACTGAATTTATGTCTTCAGATGAAAATAACATGAAAGTGGTAATCAATAAGAAATGAAAAGTCAAAAATGGAAATTATTGACTCTGTCCTTTGTCTTACAGAAGCTTTTCAGTTTCATGAGGTCCTATTTATCAGTTCTTGATCTTAGAGGATAATAAGCCATTGGTGTTCTGTTCAGGAAATTTTCCCCAGTGTCCATGTGTTCTAGAGATGTCTCACCATTAGAGGTTAGGCTCAGAACCAAAAATAGTTCTTTTATTGGGAAGAGCCTGACAATAACTAACCAAATTAATAATGAAATACTCAACATGAATGTATATTTTCAAAAGCTAGACAAATATATAAAAATTGACCTTAATGTTAGGAAGTCACAAAAATGATACAAGTAGAATGGTGATGAGTAAAATTAGGAAAGCAATACAAAAGTAATGAAACTAAAATTAGTCTCTTTAAAGTATAAAATTTCAAAAACCATAGAAAGACTAAAAATAATAGTGAATACATAAATAAATATAATCAGCATTATATTTATTTATGCACCTATTATAACAGAAATAAAAAAATTAAAAAAATAATCATGTGCCAACACATTGGATAGCTAAGAATAACTAATTGAATTTCTAAAAACAAGCAAACAGCTAAGAATTGAGTAATGAAATAGAGACTGCTCGGTCTGGGGATCTATCCCATATGCAGCCACCAAACCAAGACACTATTGCTAATGCCAAGAAATGGTTGCTGAGAGAACCTGGTGTAGCTGTCTCCTGAGAGGCTCTGTCAGAGCTTGACCAATACAGATGTGGATGCTTGAAGCCAACTGTCAACTGAGCATTGAGAACCCAGTGGAGGAGTTAGGGGAAGAACTAAAGAACCTGACAGGGTTTGCAACCCCTTAGAAAGAACAACAATATCAATCAACCATAATCCCCAGAACTCCCAAGGACTAAACCACCAATCAAACAGTACACATGGAGGGACCCATGGCTCCAGCTGCATATGTAGCAAAGGATAGCATTTGCTGGCATCAATGGAAGGGGAGGCCCTTTTTCCTGTGAAGGCTAGATTGTGTGGGTGAATGGGGGAGCACCCTCATATTAGCAAAGGAAGGAGGAAGGGATAGGGGGCTTGTGGAAGGGGGATAACATTTGAAATCTAAATAAATAAAATATCCAATTAAAATTTAAAAAATGAAGAATGATAATTAAGGAATATGAATTAGTAATAATAAGCTAACAATGCATAAAACCCCAGAATTAGATTGCTTTAATTATAAATTCTACCAAAGATTTAAATAATAGCAACCTGGTGAAAACATTGAAATGTTAGAAGCTTCCTGCTTATTTCCATGACACCAGTATTATCTTCATTTCAAAGCTAGTAAAAACACTGTGAGGAAAGAAACGCTGTGTGAGTGATCCTGATAATTGTAAATAAATAAGCTTTGAGACTAGAGAAATGGATCAGAAGAAAATGTGCTTGCTGCACAACCAAGAGTACCTGAGTTCTGCTCTCCAGCACCCTTGTAAAATCTGGGCATTTTGTGTTTTAACACTGGAGTTAAAAAAAGGCAGATCCTAGGTATAGCTCTACCAGAATAGCTGTAATAATAAGTTCCATGACCATTGAGAGGCTTTCGCAAAGATGCGAAGAAGGAAGGAAGGAAGGAAGGAAAAAACGAAGGAAGGAAGGAAGGAAAAAACGAAGGAAGGAAGGAAGGAAGGAAGGAAGGAAGGAAGGAAGGAAGGAAGGAAGAGGAGAATGAACTATGAAAACTTCCTAATGTAATAACCTTCTGGCTCCAACACATACTTTTATAGAAGAGAAGAAATACTTGCAAGAACAGATGTGCTCATGCATAAGGCACACACACACACACACACACACACACACACACACACACAAACACATCAAATTAAATACTAAGTTAACATAAAATGGCACATTCTCCTGTAACTTATTATTGGAATGTAAGGGCAGCTCAATACAGAAAAATACATTAATGTGATAAAAACAAATATAAAATGTTAAAAGTAAAAATCATATTAATGCCAGCTAAATAAAAGAGTCAAATATACCTTAATGATAAAAAAATCTACACTGATTAACTATAGAAAAAATGTACCTTAATATAATAAAAGTGAGAATCAGCACCTAGCATACCAAATAAATTTTATAGAGTTTGCTCTTAGAAAAGAAACAGTGCAAGTACATCTACCTTTCCCATTTCCGTGCAGTAAAGTATATGAAATATTACAGATCAGACAAAATGATATCCATGGTTAATATACCAAATTTATACAAGAAATGGCCTTCTGAATGAAAATAGTTCAAGACTCCATAAAATGTTAGAACTAATATATAAATTTAATAGTGTTGAATTACATAAAATTAACATATACAATATTAGCATTTTTATGCCCTATAAGAAAAGAAATAAAGAAAACTCATTGCCAGAAATAATGTAATTTGATCATAGATTAACAAAGGAAATACAAATGTAGAAAATAAAAAATAAGACATTGATTAAAGAAATTGCATGTATAGAAATGAAGGTGCCTATTTATTTTATTATATTTTATTTTACTTTACTTTATTTTGGTCAACCTGACACAAGATAGGTTAACCTGGGAAGGGAAAACCTCAAACAAGCAAATGATGGCACTGCATCACCTGAGGGAAATATGAGACATAATCTGGGTTGTGATTGGTGTAGAGGCACCCAGCCCACCTTGGATATTACCATCTCTGAACAGGAGGTCTAGAATATAAAAGAAAGAATACTGAACAAGTCAAGAGGAGCAGTGTCCCTCCATAATCTCAATCACTATCGTCTATCAGGTATCCATAACTGTATGCTTCTCATTGATGAAACCTTATTCATTCTCGTGGTCTCATAGCTGCTGCTCTCATTTCAGTGCCTCTCTTTGGACTCAGGAATTACTAGGATCATATGACCAGTGTAGAAAGACAGAAAGGCACCTTTCCTTTAAGTATAATGTCTTCCTTTATGCTTTCATCCTTTTTTATTAAAATAAGTAAAAATTTCATAGTACAAGTAAAAATTCTTTAGCAGCATAGACTGTTAGAGGCTATGAACTGAGAAGTTGAAGGAGTATGCCCCATCATTATAGCCAGTTCATTTAGAATATCTTCAAGGTTTGTAAGCAGTGTTTTTATACCAAATCAATCCTCTTACACCCAATCTTTGGATGAAAATGTAATAAAAACACCTCTTTCTCTCTTATACACTATTTCATATAATGTCTCATGTGATAATAGATAACTATATGCATATCATATGCTCTCATATATCATACATAATATATGATTTCCCAAACACAACTTTTTGCCATTAAAACGCATTTATTTATGCAGAGTCAGAAAAAGCTAGGGGACTGAGTTTCTCTTTCACCTTCTGGGTAACAAACCAGAGACTATAGATGGTAGGAGCTGCTAAAAGTAGTGCAGGCTGAGCACGTGGAGCCTTCTTGGGGGAGCCAGGACCCAGAGGCTTGGATAGTTTAGATATTAGATGGAGATGATCAAGATCCACACCTAGAAAGACAACAGAAGACCCTGCTCAGCATATCCTTTACCAAATCTCACTGGTAAATCGTGGGGCTTGGCACCTCCTACAGTCTGAAAAATGGAATTCCAAGTACTCAGGTGGGCAGCTATATCAGAAATGATGACCAAAATATAATAGAAATGCCAGAGGCCATGCTGGAGCAGTGATTCCTAGGAATGGACCATTAGTATCATTAGGCTTCACAGCAGATGGAAGGAGCCAAGATACTGTGCCTCTCCAGGGAGGCCGGAAGCCACCGAATGCTCACTTGCCTAACGATGATCTCTAACAATGTGTGGCAAGAACACATCCAGGTAGACACAATAAAAAGACCTTGGGCAAGACTTCAGTGGAATTCCTGGAAATGAGGGGTTTACAGGGTGGTCGTCCATGGCATAAATGGCTTTCTTGATGCAAGTACAAACTTGTAATGATAAATGACTATCACAATCTTCATTTGCTCTGTTCTTTGCAATGCATACAAAATTTCTGGGGTTGGTTGATTGGTTGGCTGGTTGGTGGTTTTTGTTTTGTTTTTTGGCAACAATTGACCATAATGGTGTTGGTTTAAACAATGTTTACCTTGCTGTATTCTTGAGGTAGGCCCCATAGTCACATTTTAGATTACTCCACAACACAAATGGATTGAAACATAAATGCCTTTATAGGAAATAAACAGGGCTGCTGAGTTTATCCCTGGGTAAAATTGTAGCAAAATATATTCAATAAAAATAAGATTACCTAATGTTTCTGTCCAAAGCTGAATGCCATGATCCTAGAAATCAAGATTCCCAATCATACTACCTGCTGTAACAGGTAATATTTGAGGCAATCCTTATTCACTGAAACTGTAAAAAGGAATAGACGATTCCTTCCACATAGTATAATCTTCATGATTCCCTAGAGATTAAATAATGTGTTCCTTTCCAATAAATTTGTTTTAATCTGCAACCTTGAAAGAGTACGTGTTATGGTCAGCTATCTTAAAATTGTGTTGGTTGGGGCAAAGTAAATAATATTATATCTGACCTATAATAGTTAGGCAACAGATGTTTGGCATTTTGGTTTCTTTATTAGTGTCTGATTCATTTTAAGATTCTACTCATTCTTGGACTTAAAACCAAATACCTCTGACAGCTGTATTATCCAGTCTGTATTATCTCAATGTCTCATACACAAAATGTAAACATTCAAAGCTTTTTAACTTACGTATTTCTCTCCAGGACTTCTCACTTAATCAAATCAGCAACTCGAGATCTTATGCTACTTTCTTCTCTGACCACTTTGGTATCACAATGCTGGCTCCCTACTGGTATTTCAAGCATTTTGACCCCTATCACAAGGTGTTTACGTTTACTGCATAGATATTATTTCTCTTTCCTAAATTAAAAGAAGCAATGCCCATTCATTTTACAGTTCTGAAATGGATTCTATGATCATGTAATAAGGCTTCATTTGGCCAGAAGGTAACTTGTGGAGTAAAGGTACTTGATATCAAACCCTGAGGATCTGAATTTGTTCTTGATGAATAGAAGTGACTCTCGTGATTTCTTTTATGCCATTTACTTGTGTTCTGTGGTATGTGCACACATTCCTCTAAACACACGATTGAATGAATAAAAACAAATAAATAACTTGAGACAAAGCTTTCTTAACTAACATACAACCACATTCATATCTACTACTCCTTTCATTCTTTGAACAACGTGTGCATTTCGACTTGATTCAAATCCTTGACACAGTACAACATTTCAGTCAATGACAGAACACATACCTGATGGTGTTTGCTATATAGGGCAACTATGTAAGAGACAGCACCATTTAGGTTTCTAGAAGTAAAGTCCATAATGTTGGTAAAGTGACAAAATTGAATAATGGTACATTTCTCAGAATGATTCCCTGCCAGCAAGTGACATATGACTGAATTTATTAAGATTACATATACTTTTGTGATCCTTACTAAACTCCATGAAAGTGAAAATTGCCAATTTTTGAGACTTTCAACACAGAGAACTTATTGTGATGCTTATCCCATAATAAAATAATAATTACATTTAAATATTAGAATACCATGTAAAAGTTTGAGAGCATTTATGCAATCATTTACAAATCAATTTCCTGCCTTATTTTTTGCTAAGTCTTTATTTCTGGGGTAAGAAAGGGGAAATAATAAACAAGATACTAAAATTGGAGACAATTTTGTGTCTGGTACAACATTAATGCATCTGAAAGTCTTATCCTGTTTATTCTATTCCTGTTATGTCGTCTTTGATGAAAGAAGAGAATGAACAGAAATACTGATTTATAAGGAAGTGTAACAGAGCCGGCATTCTTTGTTCTTTCAGCTCATCCTATTTAAGATACAGAAAATAGGAAGAATTAAAGGAGCATCATTTTTTTCAATCATTCAGAACAGTTATCATTATATAAATAAATGGATGCTAAATCATTATACTTTTACCCTTGATTCTGTTTCTATTTTGCTGGAGAAACCTTTTTATAACCATCTATACTTCAAAGATAGACATGTAGTACTTCCCACTGATTTATAAGGAAAAATTAAGACAGTTAAGAAGGTAACATAATGATTTTCAATAAAATGCTTGCTTGTGTTGTACATATATAATATGTATTATATGTTAATATATAAGATATGAGAAGACAAGGTATATGATATGATATATGATATATATATAATATATAATATTAAAATATATTATATTATATATTAAACATACCCTATACCCACCCAAATGCTACAGCCTGTGAGCCTTACAGGAGGTCTGAAGAAACTGGGGATAAAGGAGGCATAGAAGATTTTAACACATGGGACAAAGAAAATACAAAGTATAAAAAGATCCTAACCCATATAATTTTTTGCATTTAATTTTTATTATGTATTTATTTTCACACTCCAGATTTTATTCCCCTCATGGTCCAGTATCCAAATATTCCACATCCTATATATCCTTCCCCAACTCTCCATTGCCACAAGGATATCCCAACCCCACCCACCCCACCAGACCTCTTAAATTCATGGGGCCTCCAGTATCTTGAACATTACATGAATCTTCTCTGACTGAACCCAGACTCGGGAGTCCTCTGTTTTATATGTGTTGGGGACCTCATCTCAGCTTGTGTATGCTGCCTGGTTGGGGATCCAGTGTCTGAGGGATCTTGGATGTAGGTTAATTGAGACTGATGGTCCTCCTACAGGGTTGTCCTACTCCTCAGCTTCTTCCAGCTTTTCCCTAATTCAACCAGAAGGTACAGCAGCTTTTGTTCATTGGTTAGGTGCACATATCTGCATCTGACTCTTTTAGCTGCTTACTGGATCTTTCGTAGGACAGTAATGATAGGCCTCTTTTTGTGAACGCTTCATAGACTCAGTAATGGTGTCAAGTTTGGGAGAATCCCCTTGAGCTGTATCCCTCTAAGCCTGTCCTGGACCTTCTTTTCCTCAGGCTCTTCTCCATTTTCATCTTTGCAGTTCTTTCAGACAGGAAAAATTATGGGTCAGAGTTTTGACTGTGGGATAGCGACCCCATCCCTCACTTGGTGCCCTAGTTTTCTACTGTAGTTGGGTTCAACAGGTTCCCTCTCCCCCCTGTACTGCATTTCATCTAGAGTCTACCCCCTTTGACTCCTGAGAGTCTCTCACTTCCCAGGTCTCTGGTACATTCTGGAGGGTCCTCCCAACCTCCTTCCTCATGAGGTTACCAGTTTCCATTCTTTATGATAGCCCTCAGGTCTTCAGTCCTTTTCCCCCACCCAATATCAAATCGTGCCTCCCTCCCCCACATCCCCCGTCCCCTTTGCCTCCTCTGTCCCTCCCTCCTGCCTTCCTCATAGTTGTTTCATCTCCCACCCAAGATGGACTGAGGTGTCCTCACTTGGGCCCTTCAGCTTTTGACATTTTGAGTTCTATGGACTTCAGTATTTTGTACATTTTTTTTTGGCTAATATCCACTTTAGTTCTTAGTGAGAACATACCATGCATGTCCTTTGGGTCTGAGTTATATCACTCAGGATATTTTCTACTTCCATGCATTTGCATGTAAAACTCAGGATGTACTCATGCTTAATAGTTGAGTAGTATTCCATTGTGTAAATGAATCACATTTTCTGTATCCATTCTTCTGTCATGGGACATATGGGTTATTTCCAGCTTCTGGTTATCATAAACAAGGTCACGGTAAACATAGTGGAACATGTTCCCCTAATGCATCTTTGGGTATATTCTCAAGAGTGTTATTTCTGGATCTTTAGGAAGATCTATTAGCAATTTTCTGAGGAACCTCCATATGGATTTCCAGATTGGTTGTACCAGTTCACAATTCCACCAGCAATGGAGGAGTGTTCCTCTTTCTCCACATCATCACCAACATGTGTTGTCACCTGAGGTATTGGTCATAGCCATTCTGACTGGTGTAAGGTAGAATCTCAGGATCATTTTGATTTGCCTTTCTTTGATCACTAAAGACTTTGAAAATTTCTTTAGGTGCTTCACAGCCATTTAAGCTTCCTCTGTTGTGAATTCAGCTGGAGAAATTCTCTGGCAGAAGTTTTGGAGTCTTTTATGTATACTATCATATCATCTGCAAATGGTGATACCTTTAATTCTTTGCAATCTGTATCCCCTTGACCTTTTTTGTTGTCTCATTGTTCTAGCTAGCACTTGAGTGCTGTATTGAGTAGATATGGGGAGAATCGGTATCCTTGTCTTTTCACCAATGTGGGTGAGATTGCTTCAAGTATCTCCATTTAATTTGATATTGGCTATTGGATTACAGTAAATTGCTTTTATTATATTTAGGTATAGGCCTTGAATTTATGATTTCTCTAATATTTTTAAAATGAAGGGTTGTTGTTAAAGGCTTTTTCTATATCTAAGGAGATGATCATGTGATTTTTTTCTTTGAGTTTATTTGTGTGGTGAATTATGTTAATAGATTTTCATATATTGAACAAAAATTGCATCCCTGAGATGAAGCCTACTTGATTTTGGTGAATAATGGTTTTGATATGTTCTTGGATTTGGTTTGCAAGAATTTTATTGAGTATTTTTGCATTGATATTCATAAGCAGGATTGGCCTGAAGTTCTCTATCTTGGTAGGGTCCTTGTGTGGTTTAGGTATCAGAGTAAAGGTGGCTTCATAGAATGAATTAGGTAGTGTTCCTTCTGTTTCTATTTTATTTATTGGATTTTTTTAAATTTACATTTCAAATATTATTTCCTTTCCCAGTTTCCTAGACATGAGCCACCTCTCCCATCCCATTCCCCTTCTTCTATGAGGGTATTCTCCTCTACAACCAACCCTTTCCTGCTACCTCAACATTCCCCTGCACTGGGATGTCCATCCTTAGCAGGACCAAGGGCTTCTACTTCCACAGGTGCCCAACAAGGCCATCCTCTGCTACTTATGCAGTTGGAGCTATGGGTCAGTCTCATAGGTAATGACTTAGTCCCTGGGAGCTCTGGTTGGTTATCATTATTATTCTTAAGGGGTTGAAAACTCCTTGAGCTCTTTCAATCCTTTCTCTAATTCTTGCAATGGGGATTCCGTTCTCAGTTCAATGATTTGTGGCTAGCATTTGCCTCTGTATTTGACATGTTCTGGCTGTGTGTCTCATGAGACAGCTGTATGAGGCTGCTGTCAGCCTGCACTTCTTAGCTTCATCCATCTTATCTAGCTTTGGTGGCTGTATATGTATGGGCTGTATATTTATGTGGAAGACTCTGAATGGCCATACCTTCTGTCTCTGCTCCAAACTTTGCCTCCCTATTCCCTCCTATGAATATTTTTGTTCCTGCTTTTAAGGAATGAAGCATCCTCATTTTGGTCATCCTTCTTGAACTTCAAGTGTTCAGTGGATTTTATCTTGAGTAATTTGAGCTTTTGGGCTAATATCCACTTATCAGTGAGTGCATACCATGTGTGTTTTTCCGTGATTGGGTAACCTCACTCAGAATGTTATTTTCTAGTTCAATCGATTTGCCTATGAATTTCATGTAGTCATTGTTTTTTGATAGCTGAGTAGTACGCCATTTGGTAGATATACCACATTTTCTGTATCCATTCCATGTTGAAGAGCATCTTGGTTCTTTCCAGCTTTGGCCTATTATATAAAAGCTGCTATGAACATATTTATTTGCTGTATATTGGAGCATCTTTTGGGTATATGCCCAGGAGTGGTATAACTGGGTCTTCACTTAGTGCAATGTCCAATTTTCTGAAGAATTTCCAGACTGATTTTCACGGTGGCTGTACCAGTTTGCAATCCTACCAACAGTGGAAGAGTGTTCCTCTTTCTCCACATCCTTGCCAGCCTCTGTTGTTCCCTGAGTTTTGATCTTAGCCATTCTGAATAGTGTGAGGTGGAATCTAAGGGTTGTTTTGATTTGCATTTTGCTAATGACTAAAGATGTTGAACATTTCTTTAGGTAATTCTCAGTCATTCGATATTCCTCAGCTGAGGATTCTTTGTTTAACTCTGTACCCATTATTTAATAGGGTTATTTGGATCTCTGGAGTCTAACTTTTGATTTCTTTATATATTTTGGATATTATCCCTCTATCAGATGTAGGATTGGTAAAGATCTTTTTCCAATTTCTTGGTTGCTATTTTGTCCTAACCACAGTGTCCTTTGCCTTACAGAAGCTTTGCAGTTTTATGAGATCCCATTTGTCGATTCTGGATCTTAGAGCATAAGCCATTGGTGTTTTGTTCAGGAAATTTTCTCCAGTGCCCATGTGTTCAAGATTCTTCTCCACTTTTTCTTCTATTAGTTTGAGTGTATATGGTTTGATGTGGAGGTCCTTGATACAATTGGACTTAAGCTTTGTACAGGGTGATAAGCATGGATCAATCTGCATTCTTCTATGTGTTGACCTCCAATTGAACCAGCACTATTTGTTGAAAATACCAACTTTTACCCCTGTAAGGTTTTAGTTCTTTTATCACAGATCAAGTGACCATAAGTGTGTGGCTTCTTATGTGGGTCTTCAATTCTATCCCGCTGATCTCTGTACCAATATCATACAGTTTTTATCACTATTGCTCTGTATTAGTGCTTAACATCAGGAATGGTGAGTCCCCAAGAAGTTCTCTTATTGTTGAGTATAATTTTTGATATCCTTGGTTTTTGTTATTCCAAATGAATTTGCAAATTGCTCTTTCTAACTCTATGAAGAATTGATTTGGAATTTTGATGGAGATTGAATTGAATCTGTAGGTTGCTTTTGCAAAAATGACCATTTTTACTATATTAATTCTGCCAATCCAGGAGCATGGGAGATCTTTCCATCTTCTGAGATCTTCAATTTCTTTCTTCAGATGCTTGAATTTCTTGTCATACAGATCTTTCACTTGCTTGGTTAGAGTCACACTGAGATATTTTACGTTACTTATGACTATTGTGAAGGTTGACATTTGTCTAATTACTTTCTCAGTTTGCTTGTTTATGCTTTGAGTAGAGGAAGGCTACTGATTTGCTTACATTAATTTTAGACCCAGACACTTTGCTGAAGTTGTTAGCAGGCTTAGTAGTTCTCTGGTGGAACTTCTGTGGTCACTTAAATACACTATCATATAATCTGAAAATAGTGATATTTTGACTTCTTCCTTTCCAATCTGTATCCCTTTGACCTCTTTTTGTTGTCTGATTGCTCTGGCTAGGACTTCGAGTACTATACTGAATGACCAGGGAAAGAGTAGGCAGCCTTATCTAGGCCCTGATTTCAGTGGGATTGCTTCAAGTTTCCCCCCCATTTAATTTAATGTTGTCTAATGGTTTGCTGTATATTGCATTTACTATATTTAGGTATGGGCCTTGAACTCCTGATATTTCCAGGACTTTATCATAAAGGGGTGTTGAATTTTGTCAAATGCTTTTTCAACATCTAATGAAATGATCGTGTAGTTTTTTCTTTGAGTTTGTTTATATAGTGGATTATGTTGAGGGACTTCTGTATATTGAATCATCCTGACATCCCTGAACTGAAGCCTACTTGATCGTGATGGATGATAATTTTGATGTGTTCTTGGATTCGGTTGCAAGAATTTTATTGAGTATTTTTGTGTCGATATTCATAAGGGAAATTGGACTAAAGCTCTCTTTCTTTGTTGGGTCTCTGTGTGGTTTAGGTATAAGCATAATTGTGGCCTTGTAGATGGAATTGGATAGTGTTCCCTTTGTTTCTTTGTTGTGGAATGGTTTGGACAGTATTGATGTGAGGTCCTCTATGGAGGTCTGATAGAATTCTGCACTAAACACATCTGGTCGGGCGCTCTTTTGTTTGGGAGACTTTTAATAGCTGTTTCTATTTCTCTTGGAAATATGAGGTTTTGTGATGGTTTATCTGATCCTGATTTAACTTTGGTACCTAATATGTGTCCAGAAAATTGTCCATTCCATCCAGATTTTTGTGTTTTGTCATATATAGGCTTTTGTAGTAGGATATGATGATTTTTTGAACTTTCTCAGATTCTGTTGTCACGTCTCCCTTTTTATTACTGATTTTGTTAATTTCGATAAACTCTCTGTGCCCTCTGGTTAATCTATCTAAGGGTTTATCTGTCTTGTTGATTTTCTCAAAAAACCAGCTCCTGGTTTGCTTGATACTTTGTATAGTCCTTTTTGTTTCTACTTGCTAGATTTCAGCCTTGAGTTTGTTTATTTCATGCCTTCTACTCCTCTTGGGTGCATTTACTTCTTTTTTTCCTAGAGCTTTTAGGTGTCCTCTCAAGCTACTACTGTATGTTCTCTTCATGCTAATGTACAGAGTTACTCAGAGCTATGAGTTTTCTGCTTAGAACTGCTTTCATTGTATCACATAAGTTTATGTATGTTGTGCCTTCATTTTTTTAAATTCTAAAAAGTCTTTAATTTCTTTATTTCTTCCTTGACCAAGATATCATTGAGTAGAACCTTGTTCAACTTCCAGGTATATGTGGGCTTTCTGTCACTTTTGTTGTTACTGAAGACCATATTGTCCGTGGTGATCTGATAGGATGCATGGGGTTATTACAATCTCCTTGTATCTGTTAAGGCTCAGTTTGTGACCAATTATTTGGTCAATTTTGGAGGTGGTATAATGAGGTGCTGAGAAGAAGGTATATTCTTTTGTTTTATGATGAAATGTTCTATAAATATCGGTTAAGTCTATGTGGTTCATAATTTCTGCTAGTTTCTCTGTGCCTCAGTTTAATTTCTGTTTCCATGATCTGTCCATTGATGATAGTGGGGTATTGAATTCTCCTACTACTATAGTGTGAGGTGCAGTGTGTGCTTTTAGCTTTAGTAAGGTTTCTTTTATGAGTGTAGATGCCCTTGCATTTGGAGCACAGATATTTAGAACTGAGAGTTCATCTTGGCCATTTTTTCTTTGATAAATATGAAGTGTCCTTCCTTATTTTTTTTGATAACTTTTAGTTGAAAGTCTATTTTATTTTATATGAGAATGGCTATACCAGCTTGTTTATTTGGACCATTTTTCTTGGAAAGTTGTTTTCCAGCCTTTGAGGCTGAGGTAGTGTCTGACTTTGTCTTGATGTATGTTTCCTGTATGCAGCAAAATGCAGGGTCTTCTTTACTTATCTAGTCTGTTAGTCTATGTGTTTTTTATTCGGGAATTGAATCCATGGATATTAAGTGATATTAAGGAAGAGTGGTTGTTGTTTACTGTTGTATTTGTTGTTAGAGGTTTAATTATGTTTGTATGGCTCTCTTCCTTTGGTTTCATTGGAAGGAGATTAATTTCTAGTTTTTTCTAGGGTGAAGTTTCCCTTCTTCTGTTGGAGATTTACCTCTATTATCCTTTGTATGTCTGGATTAGTAGAAAGATATTGTGTCAATTTGGTTTTGTCATGGAATATCTTGGTTTCTCCATCTATGTTAATTGAGAGTTTTGCTGGCTATAGTAGCTTGGGTTGGCATGTGTGTTCTCTTGGGGTCTGTATGACATTTGG
Organism: Rattus rattus; assembly: GCF_011064425.1. Taxonomy (NCBI): domain Eukaryota; kingdom Metazoa; phylum Chordata; class Mammalia; order Rodentia; family Muridae; genus Rattus; species Rattus rattus. Next base: position 74,298,005 of record NC_046157.1, read on the forward strand.
CCAGGATTTTCTGGCTTCCATATTCTCTGGTGAAAAGTCTGGTATAATTTTTATAGGTCTGCTTTTATATGTTACTTGACCTTTTTACCCTACTACTTTCTATATTTTTTCTTTGTTTTGTGCATTTGGTATTTTGACTATTATGTGGCAGGAGGAATTTCTTTTCTGGTCCAATCTATTTGGAGTTCTGTAGGCTTCTTGCATGTTTATGGGAATCTCTTTCTTTAGGCAAGGGAAGTTTTCTATAATTTTATTGAAGGTACTTCCTTGCCCTTTAAGTTGGGAGTCTTCACTCTCTTCTATACCTATTATCCTTAGATTTGATCTTCTCATCGTGTCCTGTATTTCCTGGATGTTTTGAGCTAGGAGCTTTTTGCATTTTACATTATCTTTGATGGTTGTGTCAATGTTTTCTATGGTATCTTCTGCCCCATGATTCTCTCTTCTATCTCTTGTATTTTGTTCTTGATGTAGTATCTATGACTACTGATCTCTTTCCTAGGGTTCCTATCTCCAGGGCTGTCTCCCTTTGTGCTTTCCTTATTGTTTCTATTTTTATTTTTAAATCCTGGATGTTTTTCTTCAATTCTTTCATCTGTTTGTTTGTCGTTTCCTGTAATTCTTTAAGGGATTTTTGTGTTTCCTCTTTAAGGGCTTCTACTTGTTTACTTGTGTGGTCCTGAATTTCTCTAAAGTAATTATTTATGTCTTTCTTAAAGTCCTCTATCATCATTGTAAGATGTGATTTTATATCCCAATCTTGCTTTTCCTCTGTGTTTAGATATTCAGTATTTGCTTTGGTGGGAGAACTGGTCTCCAAGTAGTCTTGGTTTCTGTTGCTTACTTTTCTGAGCTTGCCTCTGGACATCAGGTTGTCTCCAATGCTAGCTTGTCTTGCTGTCTCTGACAGAGGCTTGACACTTCTGTAGACCTGTTTGTCAGCATTCCTGTTGAACTGTTTTCTCTCAACTGGATATGGGAACAGAGAGCTGCTCCTGGGTTTATGTGACCTGAAGCCTCCAGGCAGTTTGCTTGGAGCAGATTTGGTCTTACCTCTGCTCTCAGGTGTGTAGGGTCTCCTGACAGCTGGCTTTCAACTGTTGGCACAGGCAGCAACCCGAAGTTTCCTGCCCTTGACTGCTCCTAGGTCCCTGTGCCCAGAGGGCACAGATGGCACCAGGTGGTTTCCTCTTGGATCAGGAATGTGGACAGAAAGTAGTTGTCTCCTCTGAGTTCTCAGGATGGTCTTTACTTCTGAGGGTCCAGCTGTCTCCCCCCACAGGATTTGGGTACAGGGAGCGGCAGGACTGGTTCAGTTCAGTTCAAAGCACAGGCTGCTTTCTTTTTCTATTTTATAGAACAGTGTGAGAAATATTCCTATCAGGTCTTTACTTAAGGTCTGGTAGAATTCTGAACAAAATCCATCTGGCCCTGGGGTGTTGGGAGATTTTTAATGACTTCTATTTCCATCTGGGATATGGGCCTGTTTAGAAAGTTTACCTGCTTTTGATTTAACTTTGGTATATGGCATCTGTCTAGAAAGCCATCTATCTATTTCATCTAGATTTTCCAGTTTTGTTGATTTTGGCTTTTGTAGTAGGATCTGATGATTTTTTGAATTTTCTCCATTTCTATTGTTATATCTCCCTTTTCATTTCTGATTTTCTTAATTTGGATACTGCCTCTATGCCCTTTAGTTAGTTGGCTAGGGGTTTATCTTGTTGATTCTGTCAGAGAATCAGCTTTTGGTTTTGCTGATTCTTTATATTGTTGTCTTTGTTTCTATTTGGTTGATTTCAGCCCAGAGTTTAACTATTTCCTGCTGTCTACTCCTCTTGGTTGTATTTACTTCTTTCTGTTCTATAGCTCTCAGGTATGCTGTTAAGTTGCTAGTGTAAGATCTCTCCAGTTTCTTTAGCAGTGCACTTAGTGCTATGAATTGTCCTCTTAGCAATGCTTTCACTATATCCTATTAGTTTGGGTATTTTGTGACAAGATTTTCATTAAATTCTACAAAGTCTTCAATTTCTTTATTTCATTCCTAACCAAATTATTATGGATTAGAGAGTTGTTCAGTATACATATGTACATGGGTTTTCTGTTGCTTTTGCTGTTATTAAAGAACAGCTTTAGGCCATGGTGGTCTGATAGGATGCATTGGATTGTTTGAATATTCTCATATTGGTTAAGTGTTGTTTTGTGTCCAACTATATGGTCAGTTTTGCAGAATGCACCATGAGGTGTTGAAAAGAAGGTATATTCTTTTGGTTTAGGATGAAATGTTCATTAGATATCCGTTAAATCAATTTCTTTCATAACCTCTATTTGTTTCACTGTGTTTCTGTTTAGTTTCTGTTTCAATGATTTGTCCATTGGTGATAGTGGAGTGTTGAATTCTCCCAGTATTGTGTGAGGTTCAATGTGTATTTTGAGCTTTATTAAAGTTTCCCTTACAAATTTGGGTGTCCTTGCATTTGGGGCATAGGTGTTCAGAATTGAGACATTCTCTTGGTGGATTTTCCCTTTCATAAATATGGAGTGTTCTTCCTCATCTTGATTGATAACTTTTTGTTGAAAGTCTATTTCATTGGATATTTGGATGGCAACTCCATCTTGTTTCTTAGGATCATTTGCTTGGAAATCTTTTTCCAACCTTTTGCTCTGAGATAGTGTCTCTCTTTGTTGAGGTATGTTTCTCATATGCAACAAAATGCTGGATCCTGCTTGTATATACAACCTATTAGTTTATGTCTTTTTATAGGTGAGTTGAGACCATTAATATTGAGAGATATTAAAGACAGATGACTGTTAGTTCCTGCTGCATTTGTTTTTGAAGGTAGCTTTGTGTGCTTACGGTTCTCACCTTTGGGCTTTGTTGTGAGATCTTAATATCTTGTCATTTCTTTGGTATAAGTATCTTTCTTGTATTTGAGTTTTCCTTCTAGGAGCCTCTGTAGGGCTGGATTGGTAGACAAATATTGTTTGAATTTGGTTTGCCCTGGAATATTTAAGTTTCTCCATCTATGTTTATTGAGAGTTTTACTGGGAATAGTAGCCTGGGCTGGCATTTGTGTTCTCTTAGAGTCTGCATGACCTCTGACCAGACTCTTCTGGCTTTCTCTGTAAGTCTGATGATGCACGTCTTATAGGTCTGCCTTTGTATGTTACTTGGACTTTTCCCTTGCAGCTTTTAAAATTCATTCTTTGTTCTGTGCATTTAGTGTTTTGATTATTATGTGACAAGAGGATTTTCTTTTCTGGTCCCATTTATTTGGTGTTCTATAGTCTTCTTGTATAGTTATGGCCATCTCTTTCTTTAGGTTGGGGAAGTTTTCTTCTCTGATTTTTGAAGATGATTTCAGGTCCTTTGAAATGAGTATCTTTATTCTCCTCTATTCCAATTATTTTTAGATTTGGTCCTTTCAGTGTTTCCTAAATGTCCTGGATGTTTTAGGTTAGGAAGTTTTGGGTTTTTTTTTTGAATTTTCTTTTACCATTGTGTCAATTTCTTCTACTGTATCTTCTACACCTGAAATCCTCTCTTCTATTTCTTGTAATCTGTTGGTAATACTTACATTTGTAGTTCCTGACCTTTTTTCTAGGTTTTCCATTTCCTGGTTTGCCTCCACTTGTGTTCTCTTTATTGTTTCTACTTCTGCTTTATGCAATTCCTTCTTCACCTGTTTGATCGTGTTTTCCTGTATCTCTTTAAGGGATTTATTTGTTTCCTCTTTAAGGGCTTCTACCTGTTTGCCTGTGTTTTACTCTGAATTTATCTGTGTTTGAGTGAGTTATTTATATTCTCCTTAAAGGATTCTATTATCTTCCTGAGAAAGAATTTTAGGTCAACTTCCTGATTTTCAGGTGTGTTGGTGTATTCAAGGCTTTCTATGGTAGGAGAAATGGGTTCTGATGATGCCCACATAAATTGGCTTGTTTTGCTTATGGTCTTGCACTTGCCTCTTGCCATCCAGTTATCCCTGGTGTTTGCTGGTCTGCATGACTCTGTCTGGAGTCTTTCTCTGTTGTCTCTGGGTTGCAAGAGGTCTCCCGGTAGGCCTATGGACTTGACTGTAGCAGACCTCCTGTGGGGCCTTCTAATTGGAGGGTATTAGAGGGGCCTACAAGCTGGTGATTTGTTGTCCTTGCTGCATTAGATTTCCTGGGAGGCCTTCAGACTCTTGGGTCTTCAGAGGAGCAATCAAACTGTTGTCCCGTTTGAAGCTGTTCTCCAAGGGGGAAGGGAGTCACTGGACCATGGTTTCTGTTTTCTTGTGTGCAGCCACACTATGGGAGGCTTTCTGTATTTTGGGTCAGTTGCTCTGCATGCCGCAGAGCCCCTGAGAGGTTTTCAGACTGTGGTGTCAACTGCCCAGTTGCCCTGTGTACAGAGGATGCCTTCAAGCTGTGGTGTCCTGGGTGCAGTGGATCTCTTGGGATGTCTCTGGTTGTGGTTTCAGATACCATCAGTGCAGCAGATCTTCTGGGATGTCTCAAGATGTGATATCAAATATTTTGAGCACAGTGATTGATCTGGTATGCTTTAGGATATAATGTCAAATGTTGCAGTGGATTCTCTGTTACGCCTCAGGATATAGTCTCTTCCAGGGAGCAGACTAGCTAGCAGTCTGTCCCAGTAGAAAGAACCTGGCAGAAGGGGATTGGTATTCATTGGCTGGTGGGGCATTTGGGGGAAAGGTAGGTCCCTGAGTCTATTGGCCTCCAGAGACAGCTGTGAAATTTGGGGAGCAGGTCCTTCCCAAATGCTTAATGCAGTTGAACCTCTGACATTGCCTCAGGATAGAGCCACTCCTGGGGAGCAGAGTGGCTGGCAGTCTATCCCAGCAGAAAGGATCAGGCAGAAGGGGCCTAACCCACATAATAACCCATATTTTAACCATATAATCAGACATAAAACAAGCCTCATCTAATCAGACATAAAACAAGCCTCAACAGGTTAAAGAAGATCCGAATAATCCCATGCATTCTATCATATCTGCCCGATCTGAATCTGGCCTCAGTGGGAAAAGATGCACTTAATCCTTGAGAGACTTGAGGTCCCAGGGAAAGCAGAGGTCTTTTGTGGGTGGAGCATCTTCTTGGAGGCAAGGGGGACGAGGAATGAATAGAATGAGGAAGTTCCCCAAGGAGGGGCAATGTCTGGAAAGTAAATAATTTTTGAAAAGATAAAAGCTATACGAAGATAAGGTCTATGATATATTATGTATAATATATAATGTATAATGCATAATGCATATTGTATATTGTTTTTTGTTTTTTATGTATATTATAAAATATGTAATCTGTAATATGTAACAGAAAATTTTAAAAATTAGTCATAGTTATAAATCTTCATTCTTTTAGCCCCATCTTAGTTATTAATGCCTAGAACGTAACCTGGGATTTCCACATAGAGGATTTTAATACTCTATTTTAATCCATCTGATTTGTTGATTATTCTGTTTTAGTGAGATCTCTGAGGAGAGGCTAAATTTTTCCAAATCTTGTTTTGCAAGGAATTAAGTAATAAGCAATTATGTATCAAATATTCAGAAATATCAAGCTAGAAATTCTACCATCTACATCATGCTGAAAAACACCACATCTCATAGTGAAGATTACCTCACATATATGAAGAATGGGAGAGCAAAGGTAGGAACATAAATGGGAAAGAAGGGGAGATGTTTATGAGCTTCTAATATAGTGGGTTAAGACTTCAAGTGTCCAAACAGGTCTTGTCAATATGTATACCTTATAAAGTTCCCAGTTCTTGTTCGGCTATCATTAATCAGGGAACAATAGACTCATACTTACCTAGTAAATATGGTTCCTGCTTCCACAGATCTAGGTGTCTATGCTCTGCAATCCTATGCTATACTCACTGTCTCTCTTACAGAGATATTACACCAAATTTATTCTCAAAATATTGAATAATTTCTCATTATAAATCTAAATAGCACTGTTTATTTTCAGTTACAAAGTATTTGTTACACAACACAAATTCTACTTATTGATGCTTAAATGAGACACACTAATCCAGTCATGCTTGAAAACAAAAGATTCTTGAATACAAAGTGACTACTTATACAGCATGGGTTGAAAGAATTTGATAACATAGTACAAATATGTATTGATGAATTTGACTGCTACACAAATTAAAACCTATTTCCATATTTGAATATAATGTGTTAGAAACATGGTCACCACTTTTGTATCACATGTTATATCACTGCTATCTCTACCTAGAGCTCCATATGAAATCAACTGTAAATTTTCTGTCTTCTTAGGAATTCTTCTTAGTTCCAGTGCTTCAGCTGTCAAGACAAATTGCCCATCTTATTGCTGTTGTAGTAATCACTGCTAAGTTCTACTTCTAATTTGTTTGAGACACTACCATGACTATCAGTGTTTGCTCAAATCTATTTAGTTGAAATTGAAGCCTGTGATCATGTAGGCAGGAATTGTAATTGTGCTAGTCAACTGACTTCCAAGTTCAAGACCAACACCAGATTAACCATGATTTTCTCAAGAAAACTGAAGAAAACTAAGTAACAGCAAAGAGAATTTAGATTAGTTCATGGGTGTATGCAGTTTCCAGTCCTTCAGAGGGGTGTGATAAAGACCTTCTGAAATGGAAGTCCAGAAGGGAGGCTGTAGTAAACAAGAAATATATATCATTTTATTAAATGAAAAATTGTCATTAATGCTTGATGTAAAAGAAGGAAACATTCCTTCCTTTCTAGGTCCTTTCTAGTCAAAGTATGGTTTGGGAACTTACATGTTTGTATTACAACAGAACTTCTTAGAAGTGCTAATAATTTTCAGGACTCTTGAATACATAGAGAACTAAGAACTCGATTTTATTTTCTTCCGTTTTAAACCAGTATTGTCTATGTGGAGAATTTTGGGATCTAATAGGGTAAAATACAAAAATAAATATTGCGTGTAAATAATTGCATGTTTTTTCAATGAGTTTAGAACCTAGAGCTGCATATCTGTTTTCATTAAAAAATTTTAATGTACTGCAAAAGTTTACATGAAGGAAATTTAAATGGTTTTCAAAAGAATATATTCTAGACAGGTTGAGCTAATTCACACCAAATTACAAAATATTTTGATATCTATACAGCTTCAATAGCAGTGTGTATGTTTCTTTGCACACATCATAAACCTATGAGTATTGTGCATGTGTCCTGAAATTTCAAACAAAATTTGAAAGCATACTTAACTTAGAAAATTATGATTTACAATTTCAGTGTCCCTTCACATTGCTTAAAATAATTCATTGCTCCAAGTTCCAAGATAACAAAAAAAAAAAAAAACAAAAACATTTAAAGCAATCTATTTTCTATTTATAAGACCATGCAGCAAAATATAGTGGTAGGCTTCGATTACACAATGCTAAGTAAAAATTTAAATCCATGGTGACATATGTGGGTGAATGCTTAATTTCTTACCTCATGTAACCTCTCATATAATTTGCAAATATTAAGGCTAAAAATAGAATATATTTAGGCAAAGATAGATAGCAACATCCTGAAAAATCAAAAAAGAAAAAAAGGCATAAACTTAAAAGTACCTGACTTTAAAGTAAAAGAATGATGAGAAATTTAATGGGGTGCACGCATCTAAAAAATGCATTAATTGTATATTCAGGTCTATCATCTCTCATAAATTGAATGAGAGAGTAGCATCAGCTCGCTTTGCACAGGAGTCAGAAATTGGCCAGCACACTCTTTGGGTTTCTTTCTTTCATTTGAATATTTGTCTTCTCTCTCCCTAAATCAAACGAATGATCAATGTGTAGTAGCTATAGGGATATTGCCTCCTTTCCCCACCATCTCATGAAGTTAGCCTTGCAGCTGATTCAGTTGACTATAATTCTTAGTTAAAATAATATTACCCAAGATGATAATCTGTCATTTCCATGCTTATGAAAATTCCTTACAAAATGGATTTTAATGATAGCTTTTCTAAATTACACCACCTTCTCTTAAGTCATTAAACATGGAAGATACTGGAAAACAATGCACTTTTTAAATTTATCATGAAATAAGCATTTCTCTCTATTTATACAACTTTTGACATTAAATGGAAGGTAGGTCTGAACTGTTTGCCAATATGACTAAAAGTGTTTGTGACTTCTTGTCACAAGTAGGAGGTAGCTATTACTTGGCTTTCTCCATCACTCCATCCCTCTCTACTTGCCTTTTACCTTTTCTTTATTAAGTCATTGATGTTAAAAATATAGCTCACTTTTGTAATGGAATCAATAAATTATTGAAAACTTTTTTTAATCTGAGGTTAATCTTGCCTTGTATGTCTTTATATCAGTATCTAGCACCATGGTTTATGATTGACAGACTAAATAAAACAATTCCATGAGTTAGGTTTAGGGACAGGTTTACATAGAAATGTTGGCCAAAAGTATATTGGCACATAAGTCAACACTGGCCTCATTTTGCTGTATTCTTTTTTATGTAAATGTAAATTTCTCTGTTGTATGTAAATGTTAAATTCAACAATATAAAAAATACTCTAATGAGATTCCACTATACCAGAGATGAAGGCTTACCTTACCTCTGGTGTCTCAGAGCCTGCTAAAAATTACTCAGAAGTATGAGTTTGAAGAAAAATTGGTCATTGAGAAATACAAGTTTTTGAATGAAACTGCAAATTACTGTCCTGCTAGGTCTTTTGATAGTTTTATCCAAGCATATTATGAAGTTCGGTTATTTCAACCAACTCTTTTATAATCTCTCCTCTCCTCTCCTCTCCCATTTAACATAATTTTATTTGCTTCTTTTCCAGTACCCTGGTGAGTTTCCTATTTGGCTCACTGAGGCTCTACCCTCCCTGAGTAACTATGGCTAATGATTTCACAAATAAGAGATATCATCTTTATCAGTGGTCTACTTACCAATAAATTATTTTTAATACAGTAAATACAGCCACCAATACTCAAGGAAGTAATCCTAATTAAATATAGCAAGAAAGCAGGTTATAAAAGTGTCTTTCATTCTCCAAATCTAATTGTCATCTTGGAGGCTTACTGCTAAATAAATGCACATTTTCTAGTTTTTTTCTGAACTCTGGCTGGAAAGTTCAACTCAGCTGTTTTGGCCCAAACATCTCTCCAAGCTGACTAATTCAAACTTGTTTCTAAATTTCTCACTGAATTGCTTCCTTGGACATAAACTAACTCTGGAAATCTGTTCTAATTTTTTGGCTCCTTATTCTCTGGTTCATTCTGTCTTTACCTAAAACCTGTCCCCATAAAATATCTCTCTCTCTCTCTCTCTCTCTCTCTCTCTCTCTCTCTCTCTCTCTCTCTCTCTCTCTCTCCTCTCTCTCTCTCTCTTCTCTCTCTCTCTCTCCTTCCTCCCTCCCTCCTTCTGTTTCTCCCTCTGTCTCCCTCTGTCTCTGTTTCTCTGTTTCTGTAATGCTCTCAAATAGTCTCTCTTCACTGACTTTTCCTGTGATAGTTGGACATATTCTATCTCTGACTCATTTTTTAAGCTTATTCACTGAATCATCACTTTGTCTGCCATTTAATTATACATCACTTTCAAATGTGCCTGCTTTCTACAACCTAACATTACCTGCATTGCTTGAGAATAAAGGTGTGTACTAAGGGCATGTCTGTATTACAGCCACAGGGTTTAAATTTGAGCCACTCCAGATGGATAAGAGAAATCTTGAAGTTCTTTGCATGTGATACCTTGCCAGGACAGTGATGATGCTGGATTAAAATTCCTCTGCTTTAAATAGCAGAACAGAAGAAATATGAAAGAAGTAACAAGCAAATTCCCTTAGGAGGAGTTTATGTCATTAAAGGTGATGGAGGGTAGGGCAGAGAAAGGAAGGAGAATACATTGAACTGATAATGTTTGAAAATGTCAAATGGAATCATAATACTTTATAACACATACAGGTTTAAATCGAGCTATAATTTACATCATATTGTCAGATTATACTAATTCAAAATGTCATGGGTTGCCAAATTAAATGTCCAGTGCTAGATATGGGGCACATTCTTTAAAGTCATTGTTCTGAGTAGTTAACAGAGTCCTCCTGAAAAAATACAAGCTATTGCTATTGTTCTTAATTGATTAAATAATTGATTAAATAAGTGATAGTTTCATACTATTGCCAGCAAAATAACACACTTTCATAGAAGTCACAGTGGAACAGAATTCCTCGGTATGTGCCACCTTCCATACCACAAGGTACTATGAAGAGTTCTCACCTTCAACAAACTTATTATTAGCGAAATTATAAGTGACTGGGTACTCCATTGAGGATTTTTTCCCTAATTAAATATTTTGATGTGGGAAGACACACTCTCTTTTTTGTAATTGGATATTTTTATTTACATTTCAAATGTTATTCCCTTTCCTGGTTTCCTGGCCATAAGGCCCTTAACCCATCCCTGTACCCTTCTTCTACAAGGGTGTTCCCTATCTCCAACCACCCCCTCACACCCCAGACATTCCCCTGCCCTAGGGGGTCCAGCTTTGGCAGGACCAAGTGCTTTTCCTCCCATTGGCTCCCAACAAGGCCATCCTCTTCTACATATGCAGTTGGAGTCCAGGGTCAGTCCATGTATAGTCTTTGGGTAGTGGTTTAGTCCCTGGGAGCTCTGGTTGGTGAGCATTGTTGTTCTTATGGGGTTGCAAACCCCTTCACCTCCTTCAATCCTTTCTCTAATTCCTCCAACATGGACTCCATTCGTAGTTCGATGTTTTGTGTTACCATTCGCCTCTGTATTTGTCATGCTCTGGCTGAACCTCTCAGGAGACAACTATATCAGGCTCTTGTCAGCATACATTTCTTGGGGGAAAACACACCCTTAATCTGAATCTTTTCAAATAAGAGGACCCAACTTTAAACTATGCTATACCTTCTGCTGTCTACCTACATAAAAGAAATGGAAAAAGGAAATATGGCTTTTATCTGAGTTTCCTGCTTTCCTTGGCAAGTACATCCTTCACTACTATTAAAGTCTAATTCTGGCATATATTGAACACCAGTTGAGACATCTAGCCTCTTGAATTAAATGCCTTCTGGAGTCAATAATCACTGGATTTTTGCAGCTTCCATTGCAATGATTGACTAGGTGGATGTACAATGTTTGACATAGCTAGCCTTTCTAATACCATATAGTAGTATATATTGGATATATACTGGATATATAGAGTCTATATATTGGAGATATATATATATATATATATATATATATATATATATAGTCTTGATACATTGTCTTGAATAAAATGGCCACCCTAGGCCCACGAGAAGTTACACTAGTAAGCTGACCTTGAAATCTTCTTTACCTCCTGTTTCTATCCCCTAAATATGGAGTGCTGTCATATACAACCATGATCAGTTTCTGTGGAATATGGCTAGCAAATATTCTGCTGACTGAGCTACATCCCCCCTTCTGAAGGCAATGATATTTCATTCCTTTTCTGCCAATAGATTGAAGAGGAATACTGGTGAATGATGAAGGGGCTATAAAGTCTTAATTTTGCATAATCAGACTATAAGAAAAATAAGATTCAGTTACCATAATAAAAAATATTAAAATTAATGTACACAAAAGGAAAATATTTACTATGTAATTATGTAAGTACATATGTATGTGCAGTTATATATACATACATATATGACTAGAGATATAGTTCAATATATTCATATGCTATGAATATGCATAAATAAGTAAAAATTAAGCACTTTAATATAAGAGTCAAAATATGATATATGAAATAAAATACTTTAAACTTACTTTTTATTTGGTAAAAATTATATTAATATCCATTAAGAAACTCAGACTAGCAGAAATCTTACTCAGGTGGAGAACGGAGGAACTGCATGAATTTTTATTGACTTAGATACTTCCTCATACTAAGCAGGACAACACTGACAAAATAGAAAGTGAACTGATTTCCTCCTTTACTCTGTGTTTGTTTCTTTCTCTGCCTATTTCTCTCTCTCTCTCTCACACTCTTTCTCATATATATATTTATCAGATACATATATCAGTTTTCTCTTTGAGAGTAACTACTGATATAGACATAAGTTATAATAAGTTAAACAAATATAGTATCTGTTCATAAACAACAAAGAACCACTGCCATCTCCTTATTCTCAGCTGTAGCTAAACATGTCATCCACTATTTCTTTTCTCTTCATAAATTGATATGCAGATAAAATCTGGATGTTAGGGCTTCTTTCGTTTTAAGATTCACTGCTACAACTTAGCATTTCAAAGTGAGACCTATTTAACAAATCTCCAGTTACCTAAACACAATTAAGTCCCATAATCACTGATCAAAAAATTAGCATAGTTTGTTTGAGAACATCACACAAAACATCAGGCCTCTCTAGGAGCATCACCCGCAGAGCTGTTAATCAACATGCGAGGAAGAACATGTTTTGACCTTGTTTCTCTATGTAGAGGGGAAAGAGTACAGCATAAAAAGGACAGAAGGAGAAAGAAGGAAGCCAGGACAAATTTATAAACGTTACAGATATGTGTAGTTTTCCAAAAGGTGTGGCTGATGACCGAATCTCATCTCAGAGGCCACAGTTATTTTTTATAGCAATTGAAGAATATTGAAAATTTTGTTACTGCAGTCTAGATAGCAACAATTTCCCTCCTCTCAGAGAGAGAGAGAGAGAGAGAGAGAGAGAGAGAGAGAGAGAGAGAGAGAGAGAATCTTTATGTTTGTGTGCCTCCAAGTGTCTGTGTGTTTGTGAACACACATATTTGTACATGTGTGCTTGTATCCATGTATTCATGTGTATGTGTGTCTCCTAGATTATAGAGGAGAGGGAGAGATTAGGGGGCTGATGGACAAGAAACCAGGAAAGGGAATAACATTTGAAATGTAAATAAGAAATACCCAATTTAATAAAAATGGAAGAAAAAAAAGAAATAGATTATAGACATGGGAAAGGCTTTGAATTTATGTTGTGATTCTTACCCCAGAATGTGAAAAAACATGGACATCATGGTGTATTAGTAATCAAATATAAACAAAAAATATTATCCACAGAAATAGTGTATATTTAATTTTCCCTTTCTTTGTTACTCACAAGAATAATTTGTTCTATAAGTATAACTATTATCTAGGTTGGCTTATTTGGTTGGGGGAGGGCAGGGTTCATTCTGCTTATACATTTCTATATTACAGTCCATCACTGAAGTCAGGACAGGAACTCAAAGAGGCCCAAGACCTGGAGGCAGGAACTGATGCAGAGGCCATGAACGGTGTGTCTGACTGGCTTGCTCCTCCTGGCTTGTTCAGCTTCTTATTTTTTAATTGGATATTTTCTTTATTTATATTTAAAATCTTATCCCCTTTCCTTGTTTCCCCTCCAGATACTTTCTATCCCATCTGCCCTCCTCCTGCTTCTATAAAAGTGCTCCCCCACCCACTCACCTACTCCCTTCTGCATCCCTGCCCTGGCATTAGCCCACACTGGGACACCAAGCCTTCACAGGATAAAGGGCCTCTCCTCACCTTAATGCCAACAAGGTCATCCTCTGGTATATATGCTGCTGGAGCTGTGAGTCTGTCCATGTGTACTCATTATTTGGTAGTCCCTGAGAATTCTGGTGGTCCAGTTATTTGATATTGTTGTTCTTCCTATGGGGTTTCAAATCCCTTCAGCTCCTTCAATCCTTTCTCTAACTTCTCCATTGGGGACCCTATTCTCAGTCCAACGGTTGGCTCCAAGTATCTACCTCTGTATTTGTTGGTGTTTGGCAGAACATTCCAGGAGACAGCTATATCAGGCTCCTGTCAGCATGCGCTTCTTAGCATCAGCAATAGTGTCTGGGTTTGGTGTCTGTATATGGGATGGATCCCCATGTGTGGCAGTCTTTGGATGGCCTTTCCTTCAGTCTCTGCTCCACACTTTGACTCTGTATTTCCTCCTGTGAGTATATTGTTCCTCCTTCTAGGAAAGACTGAGGCATCCACAGTTTGGTCTTTTTTCTCCTTGAGCTTCATGTGGTCTGTAAATTGTATCTTGGGTATTCTGAGCTTTTGGTCTAATATCCAGTTATCAGTGAATGCGTATCATGTGTGTTCTTTTGTGACAGGATTAGCTCACTGAGGATGATATTTTCTAGTCCCATCCATTTACCTAACAATTTCATGAAGTCATTGTTTCAGTACTCCATTGTGTAAATGTACTACATTTTTCTGTATCCATTTATCAACATGACACATGCACAGTGTTTAGAAAGTGGAATGACAGTTGACAAAAACGGCCAATCAGATAGGCGTTCTGAGCGTGCTTATGCTTCATTTCCTTGATTAACTATTTGTTTGTGATGGTTCCACTTACTGTGGATAGTTCTACTCTTTAGAATTTTTCCTTTTGTTGTGAATTGATGATCCTGAGTGCTACGATAAAACAGGTTGAGAAAGCTATGGGCTGCAAGCACAAGCCTATAAACAGTGCTCCTACATGGCCTCTGTTTCAGTACCTGCCTCTAAGTTCCTGTTCTAACTTCTCTCAGTGACAGAGTGTGATATGGATCCGTAACCAGAAATAAACGTTGTCTTCCCCAAGTGGCTTGTCGTCACGATGTTTCATCACAGCAATAGAAATTGTCAGTAACAGAGAACAGTAAGTAATAAAGAGAATTAGTATATAATGAGGTGAAAACCACATGAGGCCTGCAGAGACAGCTCTGTTAGTAAAGTGCTTGACTTGTAAGCATAGGATCTGAGCTCAACTACAATAAGCTATGTAAACAAAATGAAAAATAAATAATCAAAAATACTCTGTTGTGCTTGTGTGTTCTTGTAACGGATGAATTAGGCTTGCAGAGAAAGCTGTAGCTAACAAGGCGGCCAAGTCTACCAGTGGAGCTGCAGGTCAGTGAGAGACCCTGACTCAAAAAGCAAGGTAGATAGCTTCTGATAAATGACTTTGGTGTCAATCAAACGTGCTTACTATACACAATCATACATGTAAAGCCTGACACCTATGGGTACTTGCACAAAATCTAACACATATATACATACAAGGAATAAATTAATATAATAAACTAATGTATTACAATGTCTACAAATATGTGCACACTGTATATATATATATATATGCATATGTACATAGTGCATGTATGAATGTACATACAAATACATATTAGTATACATACATATATACCTATATAAACAATATATATTGTATATACACATACATATTCTACAACAGTGTATTAGTATACAGGTTCAGTTCTTTGGGTAATACTTGCCATTTGATGGAATACATGTTTATAAAGGACGCATTATAAAAACATCTTCTCTTATCTGTTCTGAATCTGGTATAAATTAATTACCAGCATCTTAGTTCAGAGAAATGTGCTTTGAACAAACTATGGATTTTCTTCCTCATGTTCACTGAATACAAATGATAGTAGACAGGAAAATTCATGCCATGTGTTTCTCTTAATTAAGCTTCCTTGCTTATAAGCCATCACAAGAATCAAAGGAAAATCTCAGTTCAGGATTCTCCAAGTATTACAAACTTATAGGTAAATCATTTTCATTAATCTCATAAATATGAATTTTTTAATTTGTATGAACTCTTTAATTTTTGGTATGTGCAATAGAATTTTGGTTATTAATACTAAAACTGGGACCTGAAGAATTTTGACAAATCTACATAAGAGTTTTAAACTTATTGTATCATATTTTTGTTCTCGTATCCTAAACATTGGTATGTAGTTGGTTATATCACTAAATATTGGAATATTGCTATGAAGACATCAAGGATATTAGAATTGTAAATTGTGTTGATTTTTAATCTTACTATAGTGTGTCAATAGAAAACTGGACAGTGTTGGGTATTTATATTAAACTAAGTGTCTGAGCCTTAGCTTTCTCTTAACGTTGTGATGTTCAGTGAGCTTCTTATGTACCACTTTGGATTTGGTAGGTTTGCTGCAAAATCTTGCTTTCTACCTTTACTATGGCTCATTCAAGTCCTAACTGTGTCAGAAACTCCTTTGCTTTGATGGTCAGTGCAAAGCTCAGCTAACATGAATGTATGACTTAAAAATGAGAAATTTAACTAAAGATATTAATTCAAATATTCACATTAGGTAAGGCTTTTTAATGTGACCTTATTTCATAATGTGTCTATGGCAGAAAGAAGTAACACACTGCAGATTTTGTTGCAGCCAGACATTTTAATCAATGTCTAAAATGTTAAAATTTCACCTATTGCAAAAGTATGATTTAGTTGAAATAGAACTGTATCCCTTTCCAACATCTTCTCCCACCCTTCAACCACTTCTTGACACCTTTCTGAAAGACCTTCTACACCACTATTCTCAAGTTGATAGCCTCTTTTTCTTTTTAATTTCTGTCACACACACATATGTACCTATATGCAACAATACATAAATAACATTTTCAATTGCATTTTAAACTATTTTAGTTCAAGGTTTAATGGGGTAACATTTCCTTTAAGAGATTATTTTGAAATGATTGAAACCTTTTTTGATTTAATGACCTTATTCACCACCAGACCCCACCTGGGACCCAAATGGCTTGAAATGGTGCATGTTCTCTTCATGCTACCATGGACTCTGTGAGTTCATATATTCATCATTCCTTTCTTGTCTGGAAGCCACTGGATCCTAGGAGCTATCTATTTCCTTTGGCCTTTATAAACTTTCAGCCCCATCCTCAGTATGCCCAACTCTCTGAGCCCTGAGCGTAGGGGTTTGATGAATACATCCATTTAGTCTCTATCATTGCTTTAGTCTCTTGCTTTCTGCACATTGTACAATTGTCTGTCTTTGTGTTTTCTTTCCTTATCTACTACAGGAAGAAGTTTCTCTCATGATGATTAATCAAGGTACTGATCTGTGAACATAGCCGAATGTCATTAGTAGTCACATTATTTTTTTGTCTTCCTTTAGCATGGAGGTAATTTTCCACTAGGTCCATGACCTATCTACTCTTAGGTTCTTGGCGACCTGAGCAGTTTTAGGCCTGGGTTCGACAGAAATAGGACTTAGATCCAATTAGAGTGGTTGGTTACACCAGAAAGGTAACCTCCAGTGCAACTGTCTCGGAAGCTTTTGTCTGCACTTGAGACCCCTTTCCTGATTTAGGTTGCCTCCTCTAACCTTAATATGAGGGGAGATCCTATCTTAGCAACTTGATATCCCATGTTTAATTGATATGCCAGGGAGCCCTACCCTCCTCTGAAGGGAAATGGAGGACAATTGAATAGGGAGGGTAGAAGTAGCAGAGAGAGATTGGGGGGAAAGAAGGGATAGAAAAACATGGTAAGGATACAATATATGAAAGAATAAATTAATTTTTAAGATGTCACAAAGATTTTAACACTTCAATATAAACAACAAGTAAAATGACTATACTTGGGAGAGAAAACAAACTAAAAGAGAGCCAGCATTACACTAGGAGTTAGTTATGGGAAATTATGATACACACTTTATAGTTTAACTATAATTCATTTGAGGATTTCATACACTGTATATGGATTATTCCTTCCATTCCTCCAAATCATATTGTATCCCCCAGAAATATCTTATCACACTTATGCCTGTTATTATTATACTATATTAAATTTATAAATATATATTTATATAAAATTATATATTTATACACATATATACACATGTATAAACCCACTGAGTCCAATTAGTTTTGCTCTCTTCCTGTTTTGTTTCGTGTTTTGTTATTTTTCATTTGATTTTTTTGAAACTGGATTGCTCTATGTAGTTTTAGTCTTTCAGGACCTAACTCATAGACCAGTCTGGCTTTCAGAGCAAAGATTCCCGTGCTTCTGCCTCCCAAGTGCTAGGATTAAAAACATGGGCCACTATTTCCCAGCTAGTTTAGCTCTTATTTGCTTATTCACTTGTAATTAGGACTGACCCTGGAAAGCTCTTTCAGCTACAATATCAAGTAATATAATAAAGTTTTAGGTTACTCTAATTGCCAGATCTATCATACACTCCTAACATTACCAAATCCTTTCATTATTAAGAAACATTCTACTTTTCTTCAGTTTACGAAAGAGTTTTAAAAATCAATATTTATATAACTATGGGATGCTGTTAAAACCTGAATCTGTAAACATTAACATAGTAACTGTGTGTGTTAGTAAATACCTGCTCTTTCTTACAGCCAACTAGAAGGCTGATAATATACCTTCGAGTTGGTTAAGGCTTTTCTAAGTCCATGATATAAGTTTCATGTTCACATATTTCATAGTTGATATGATTAGTATGCTTGTAGCAGAAAAGCAGAGTAAACAGTGTTTATTTCCTCTTTATTAAACACACACACACACACACACACATATATATATATATATATATATATATATATATATAAAACACTAGAGACATTTTTTTGGTTCATTGAGCACTTATTTTCCAAAACTTTGCAGATTCAGTCATAAAGCATTGGGCTAATGTTGGATATTGAGAGAATAAAGAATCAACAAGAGATACACTTTAATATAGTGTTAATATTACAAATGAAGATAATCAAACGTCATTTCTTATTTAAACACAGTGG
Organism: Rattus rattus; assembly: GCF_011064425.1. NCBI lineage: Eukaryota > Metazoa > Chordata > Mammalia > Rodentia > Muridae > Rattus > Rattus rattus. The sequence goes on from NC_046157.1 coordinate 74,316,589, forward strand.
TTATAACAAGGTACACAGTCTGGTATTTGTACATATCTGAGATAGATGAAGAAAAGAAAAGGAAAATTTGGAAATTATTTTGATATCAAAGTCCATAAGACCATAATCTTAACCAGTGTGCTGACTATAAAGTTCTTACCAAAGGTTCCTTAAAAATGAATACAACTATTATAAGATTTCACATGTGAAAATCATTTATATAGTTAAAGGCATGCTTATATGAGAATATTATTTTATATAATTCTATTAAGTTTAAAATATCACTCATGGATTATCTAATGTGGTTAACTTTTCAAACTATAAAATATATAATAAACACACATTTTATGATATACATAAAATTTTGTTATTTTATTTAATACAGATATCTTACTTTAAATTTATTCTTTGTATGGTAATTTTTTACTTACTTTTTATCTCCATATTTGTTTAAGTAATGTTTTTCGTCATTTTAGATTCATCAAGCTGTGTCTCAAATGGCTTAGAAATAAGAGGTTGATCACAGACATAATACTTAAATGAAAACACAAACTTTTCCAGCTGCTCTAAAGTGCCTTGGGCAGAGTAGAGAAAGTTATAATTGCCTAAGGACCCTCATTTAGGAAGCGTTCTTTGTGCAAAATTGTTCAAACAGAAGAATCTCACTTTCCTTTTATTCTTAAGAAAATCTCTGAGCTGGGAGTCTTCACTCTCTTCTATACCTATTATCCTTAGGTTTGATCTTCTCATTGAGTCCTGGATTTCCTGTATGTTTTGGACCAGTAGCTTTTCCGCTTTACATTATCTTTGACAGTTGAGTCAATGATTTCTATGGAATCTTCTGCTCTGAGATTTCTCTTCCATCTCTTGTATTCTGTTGGTGATGCTTGTATCACAGCTCCTTGTCTCTTCTTTTGGTTTTCTATATCCAGGGTTGTTTCCATGTGTTCTTTCTTGATTGCTTCTATTTCCATTTTTAATTCCTTCAACTGTTTGATTGTGTTTTCCTGGAATTCTTTCAGGGATTTTTGTGACTCCTCTCTGTAGGCTTCTACTTGTTTGTTTATGTTTTCCTGTGTTTCTCTAAGGGAGTTCTTCATGTCTTTCTTGAAGTCCTCCAACATCATGATCAAATATGATTTTGAAACTAGATCTTGCTTTTCTGTTGTGTTTGGATATTCCGTGTTTGCTTTGGTGGGAGAATTGGGCTCCGATGATGCCATGTAGTCTTGGTTTCTGTTGCTTGGGTTCCTGCGCTTGCCTCTCGCCATCAGATTATCTCTAGTGTTACTTTGTTCTGCTATTTCTGACAGTGGCTAGACTGTCTTATAAGCCTGTGTTTCAGGAGTGCTGTAGACCTGTTTTCCTGTTTTCTTTCAGCCAGTTATGGGGACAGAGTGTTCTGCTTTGATAGCGAAGTTTTTTTCTTCTCTACAGGTCTTCAGCTGTTCCTGTGAGCCTGTGTCTTGAGTTCACCAGGCAAGTCGTTTGTAGCAGAAAAGTTTATCTTACCTGTGGTCCCCAGGCTCAAGTTTGCTCGCGGGTGTTGCCTATGAGCTCTCCACGGCCCTCAGTAGCAGCTGGGAAGATCTGCGCCCCTTCCGGGAGGTTTCAGCACCAGGGTTCCAGATAGGTTTTGTTTTCCTCTGGGGTCAGTACTGTGTGCAGCATGCAGTCTCTTCTGGTTTCCCAGGCGTGTCCGCCTCTCTGAAGGTTTAGCTCTCCCTCCCACGGGATTTGGGTGCAGAGAACTGTTTATGTGGTCGGTCCCTTCAGGTGTGGTGTCTCAGACGCAGTGGATCTGCTGCTCCTGGGCCCTCCTCTACGGGTACCCAGAGGCCGTATACAGTTTCCTCCTGGGCCATCCATGCTTATCACCCTGTACAAAGCTTAAGTCCAAGTGGATCAAGGACCTCCACATCAAACCAGATACACTCAAACTAATAGAAGAAAAACTCGGGAAGCATTTGGAACACATGGGCACTGGAAAAAATTTCCTGAACAAAACACCCATGGCTTATGCTCTAAGATCAAGAATCGACAAATGGGATCTCATAAAACTGCAAAGCTTCTGTAAGGCAAAGGACACTGTGGTTAGGACAAAACGGCAACCAACAGATTGGGAAAAGATCTTTACCAATCCTACAACAGATAGAGGGCTTATATCCAAAATATACAAAGAACTGAAGAAGTTAGACAGCAGGGAGACAAATAACCCTATTAAAAATGGGGTTCAGAGCTAAACAGAGAATTCACAGCTGAGGAATGAAATGGCTGAGAAACACCTAAAGAAATGTTCAACATCGTTAGTCATAAGGAAATGCAAATCAAAAACAACCTGAGATTTCACCTCACCAGTGAGAATGGCTAAGATCAAAACTCAGGTGACAGCAATGCTGGCGAGGATGTGGAGAAAGGGAACACTCCCTCCATTGTTGGTGGGTTGCAGACTGCTACAACCATTCTGGAAATCAGGTCTGAGGTTCCTCAGAAAATTGGACATTGAACTGCCTGAGGATCCAGCTATACCTCTCCCTGGGCATATACCCAAAAAGATGCCCCAACATATAAAAAGACACGTGCTCCACTATGTTCATCGCAGCCTTATTTATAATAGCCAGAAGCTGGAAAGAACCCAGATGCCCTTCAACAGAGGAATGGATGAAAATGTGGTACATCTACACAATGGAATATTACTTAGCTATCAAAAACAATGACTTTGTGAAATTCGTAGGCAAATGGTTGGAACTGGAAACTATCATCCTGAGTGAGCTAACCCAATCACAGAAAGACATACATGGTAGGTACTCATTGATAAGTGGCTATTAGCCCAAATGCTTGAATTACCCTAGATGCCTAGAACAAATGAAACTCAAGACGGATGATCAAAATGTGAATGCAGATCGCTCCTGAGAGACACAGCCAGAATACAGCAAATACAGAGGCGTATGCCAGCAGGAAACCACTGAACTGAGAACAGGACCCCCGTTGAAGGAATCAGAGAAAGAACTGGAAGAGCTTGAAGGAGCTCGAGACCCCATATGTACAGCAAAGCCAACCAACCAGAGCTTCCAGGGACTAAGCCACTACCCAAAGACTATACATGGACTGACCCTGGACTCTGACCTTGTAGGTTGCAATGAATATCCTAGTAAGAGCACCAGTGGAAGGGGAAGCCCTGGGTCCCTAAGATTGGAACCCCTAGTGAACTAGACTGTTGGGGAGAGGGCAGCAATGGGGGAGGGTTGGGAGGGAACAACCTACAAGGAAGGGGGGGGAGGGATGTTTGCCGAAACCGGAAAGGGAATAACACTCGAAATGTATATAAGAAATACTCAAGTTAATAATAGAAAATGAAAAAAATTATATTGTATTCCATAAATATTTACTACTTTTCAATTAAATTTACCACTGTTTTTAATTGAAAAAAAAAAAAGAAAATCTCACTTTACCCTTTGTTATATCTAAAATAGAGTTGGAGTACAATCTAAAATATCCTCTTACCAACATGCATCTTCTCCAAACCTAAATTCTTTGGGAAAGTTCCTATAGATAAATCCTGTGCTTCTTCTTTTTGGTTCAGATGAAACATGCTTGACAATTGAATCCAGACACTAAGGCAACACCCCTTTCATCTAACCTACTTCTGCTCTTCCTTTAATTACCTATTTCTGTGTGCCTCTTCTACTATCACGAAGCCATCTGAAAGGCTAAACAAAGACAAGGGCCAAGAGCACTTTCTTCAAATTCCTCCTCAGATGAACAACCACCAATCTTAAAGGTTGTTTGGGAACACAAAATTGAAGACCATGTTCTCTGAAAAAGTTCAAAGGATACTAGCCCATGTCCTGCTATTGGAACTGAGAAAATTCTAATAATCCTTCTAATGTTCTATATTAAATTCTTATAAAATAATTTGTCAATAAACATTATCTAGATATGATAATTGTTTTTATTTAACATAGCAATATTCAGGCTGAGGTGAAGACCCCAAAGATCCAGGATGAACTATTCTAACTTGTGCTTAGGTTTGATGGGACATTAGCTTCTGTTACTGGAAAAAACAAACTTGAGCCCCTGATAACAGACTAAGGCACAAAGCAAAAAGAGTTAGGTCAAAATGTTATTTTGGACCTGGTCTTAACACAGAAAGGTGAGGAAAGATACACGATATTATTAAGCTTTAATAGCTGTCCCTGGGCAAAGGGATATAAGGTTCAATGACCTAATTTTAGAAATCAGAATTCTTCTATGTCTTTCCTAGGAGAATGTAGATGAGAGACAGGAAGGTAGAAGGTCAAAAAGAAATTTGTTCAGCTCATGTTAATATTTGAGGCCTAGTGTATACCTATTTATGATTTAATTGAAATGCAAGATTCAAAGTGATATGAATATATTTCTTGACCAAGAAAAAGAAGCTATCTACATTTTAGGAGAGACTATTTGCATACTACTATTTTTGAATAGTAAATATAAAAATTACTGATTTCAATCAATGAAATGTTAATAAGAATGACTTAGACAAAACCAGCATAAAGCAGCACAGTGTAAAATGTGATGAACCTTAAGGCCACTTGCCAAAAGGCCAAAACATCCATTAGGAAGCAAAAACAGTCAAAAAATGTACAGTACCCCAACTCTATGATGATATCCACAATTTAGCAATCCTTTCATCATAATTAATACTGATTTTAAGTCAATAGGACATGGAATAACTGAAGAAGAAAACATTTGAACACCTCTCTGTCAACCTTCATCAGACATGCAGATGCTGTACCATGCAGGTTCGATTCCTATCTTCCACCCATCTGCCCTACTCAATGAGTCCTCTTGGGCAACTTCCCCTGCAAATTCTCTGCCCACCTTCATCAGTTCTACAGATCTGAAAACATACAGACCTGATGATTCTGAAGCAGGTAGCCAAGGATACCCATCAGAAGCCTGCCATACCAGGACAAAGCAGGTTAACCCTTCACCTCTCAATATCTACTACAACTGGAACATCCAGGGACCAAGTCATCCAGATGGCTAAAGGCAATGGAAAGAGCATAGTTAACTAAAGCCAGGGTAATAGGACACCTTCAGAGTCAAGCTAACCTACTAAAGCAGGCCTTGTGTTTCAAAACAAAACCAAAACACAAAGAAATGACCTTAAAACTAATATTATAAGAATGATAGTTTCCTTTAAGGAGGAAATGAATAAATCTATTAAAGAAATACTGAAAAACACAACCAAAGAGGTATAGGTCTTTAAAGAGGAAAGAAATAAATCCCTTAAAAATACAGGAAAATGCAGTTAAATATGTGAAGGAAATAAATAAAACTGTTAAAGACATGAAAATGGAAATAGAAGCAATGAGGAAAACACAGAGGGAATCTTGGAGATGGAAAACCTAGGAAAGAGAATAGTAGCATCACCAACAAAATACAAGAGATGGAAGAGAGATTATAGGTGTAGAAGATAAAATAAAAAATGAAATATCAGTCAAAGAAAATGTTATTTCTAAGAAATTCCTGACATAAAACATCCAGTATATTTGTGATACCGTGAAAAGACCTAACCTAAGAATAATAAAAGTAAGTGAAAGTGAGGTGGCCCAGCTCCAGGGACAAGAAATTTTTTTCAACTAAATCATAGAATAAACCTTTACTAACCTAAAGAAAGAGATGCATATAAACATATAAGAAGTTTATGTAACAAAAAATTAGACTGGACCAGAAAAAAAAAATCTGCCTGTCATATGTTAATCAAAACACAAGATCTACAACGCAAAGAAAGAATATTAAAAAGAGTGAGAGAAAATGACCAGGTAACATACAAAGGCAGGACTATCAGCATTATTACATCTTAATTATCAAAAATGACTTTAAAACTAGAAGGGCCTGGACAGATATCTTGCAACCTTTAAAAGAACACAGATGCAAACATAGAGTATAATAGCCTACAAAACTCTCAAGGATCATACATGGGAAAAACAAGATATTTCAAGACAGATTTAAACAATATCTATCCTCAAATCTAACCCTACAGAATAAAGTTAGAAGGAAACCATTAAGAAAAAGAGAGAAAAACTACATCCAGTAAAACACAGTAAATAAGTAATTCTGTAACACGAAAAACAAGGAAAGTATTTGTGCCTGTGCGCGCACGCGCGCGCGCGCGCACACACACACACACACACACACACACACACACAACATAACCAACAACAAAGTAACAGGAATTTAACAATCACTGGTCATCAACATCTCTCAGCATCAATGGACTCTATTTCCAAATAAAAAGACACAGGCTAAGAGAACGGATATGAAAATATGATCCATCATTCTATTGCATACAAGAAACACACCTTAGCAATAAAGCTAGACATTACCTCAGAGGAAAAGGCTGGAAAGAAGTTTTCCAAGCAAATTAACCCAAGAAGCAAGCAGGCATAGACACTCTAATATATACTTGAATAAACTTTGTAAACTTTCAACCAAAATCAATCATAAGAGACAGGGAAGGATATTTCATACTCATCAAAGGAAAATTCTTCAAAGATTATATCTCAATTCTAAACATCCATGCCTGAAACACAAGGGCACCCTGTTGGTAAAAGAAACATTGATAAAGCTTAAATTGTACATCAGACCCCACAAATTTATAGTGAGAGAATCCAACACCTCATTCTCATTAATTGACACAAATCTTCTAGACGAAACTAAACACAGAAATGATGAAACTAACAGACACTATGAATCAAATGGACCTAAAAGATATTTACATAATAATTCACCCAAACACAAAAGAATAAACCTTCTTCTCACCATTTTATGGATCCATATTGCTAGTCACAAAGCAAGCCTCAACCTATACAAGAAACTTAAAATAATGCCTTGTATCTTATCAGACTGCACTTAAGTAGATGTGGACTTCGGAAACAGAAATACCAGAAAGGATACACAATCATGGAAATGAAACAGACCCCACTTAATGATCACTAGGTCAGGGAAGAAATAAAGAAAAATTGAAGACTTTCTATAATTCACTGAAAATGAAGGCACAATGTACACAAATTTATGGGAAACAGAACAGTAGTCAGAGAAAAGTTTCTTGTACTAAGTGTCTCCATAAAGATATTAGAAACTCCTCATACCAGTAACTTAAAAATATCCCTAAAAACTCTAGAAAAAATAAAGAAAAAAGAAAGAACTGAGAATTCCCCCGTTGAAGGAATCAGAGAAAGGACTGAAAGAGCTTGAAGGGGCTTGAGACCCCATATGTACAACAATGCCAAGCAACCAGAGCTTCCAGGGACTAAGCCACTACCCAAAGACTATACATGGACTGACCCTGGGTTCCAACTGCATAGGTAGCAATGAATAGCCTAGTAAGGGCACCATTGGAAGGGGAAGCCCTTGGTCCTGCCAAGACTGAACCCCCAGTGAGCATGATTGTTGGGGGGAGGGCAGTAACGGGGGGGGAGGATGGGGAGGGGAACACCCATATAGAAGGGAAGGGGGAAGGGTTAGGGGGATGTTGGCCTGGAAACAGGGAAAGGTAATAACAACTGAAATGTAAATAAGAAATACCCAATTTAATAAAGATGGAGAAAAAATGTAAAAAAAAATTAAAAAATTAAGAATCTTCTTTTTCACAAATTTTTGGAAGAAAAAAATGGATATGTAAGAAAAGACAAGATGAAACTAAGTCCCCATCTCATACCATACGCAAAAATAGACTCAATGTAGATATTTTTAAACATACAATTATTACAACAAAATATAAGGGGAACATTTTAAAAATGGATGGAGCCACATATTTCATTTTTTGGCAAGGATCCTAAAGGTAACAGAAACTAAATAAATTTAAGAAGGTTCTGCACAGTCAATAGAATCATTCAAGATGGGAGAAAATATTTGTAAATTATTAATTTTGCATGGGGTTCCTATCCAGACTACATAATTCAAACAACCCAAACATTTTTAGAAATATGATTAAAGAAGAGAAAAATAATCTAATCAGACTTTTTTCAAAAGAAGACATACAAAAGGCCAATGAGCACACACACAAATGTTCAACATCACTAACAATTGGACAAATTCAGCCATAATCACAATGAGAAATAAAAAGGAATAACCTCAACCCAGGTAGATTAGCTACCACCAAAAAGACCAAAGGAAAATGTAAATTGTAATGGGGGTGATGAGAAAGAAGGTCTGTTACACACTGTTCATACACACAAAAGTTAGTATGATCCTAATGGTAAATATAATACAATGGAACTGCCTCATGATCAGGCAATCAAAAGAAATAAATATCCTTATGTTTAATAGATGCCTGGCCTCCTGTGCAACACAATTTTCAACAGCCAATGAATGATCTGAGTCAATACACTTGAAGAGATGATATAAAAGAGGGAAAACCAGATATCAGAAAAAAATATCAATGCTCTCATTCTACAAGAAAGTAAAAAGTTGATCTCATAGATGAGTGTAGTTAAAGAATAGGTATTAGACTGGAACACAGCAGGGAGAAATGACAACATTTATAACAAAAGCACCAAAGTAGACAAAAACAGAAGAAATGAGTTCTAGTTTTCTACAGCATTAAGGCAACTGTTGTCTCCAAAATCTATGATATATTTTATCCAATGAAGTGTGTGGAAGGTCCCAATGTAGAGAAATGGTTATCTGAGGAGGTGAAAGTATTTATTAATTTGATTTCATCACTCCATGTCATATGCATGTTTGGAATTGTTATACCATATTTCATAAATATATGTGAATGTTATGTCACAATTTGAAAAGTATAATAAAGTTATCTTCTCTAAAATCAAAAAGAAAGGAAGAAAGAAAGGAAGAAAGAAAGAAAGAAAGAAGCTCACTGAGGAGGAGTAGAAGGCAGGAAATAATAAAAATCAGGGCTGAAATAAACCACACAGAAACAAAACAAAACAAAAATACAATACAAGAATCAACAAAACCAAGAGCTGGTTCTTTGAATCAACAAGATAGATAATGCTTTAGCCAAACTAACCAAAAACCAGAGAGGCAGTATCCATATAAACCAAATCAGAAATGAAAACACAAGGAACCCCAGAAATTCTATCAGAAAAGTCCTTCACCTTACAGATACCTTCAGCAAGGTAGGTGGATACATCATCATTAAACATAATAATAACAGAATAATGATATGATAAAATAATAATAACAACAATCAGTAGCCCTCATTTATACAAATGATTAATGAGCATAGAAAGAAATTTGTGAAACAACACCTTTTACAACATCCACAAAAAATATAACATACCTTGGTGTAACTTTATTCAAGCAATTGAAAGGCCTATATGATAAGAGTTTCAACTCACTGAAGAAAGAAATTGAAAAAGATCTCAAAAGATTAAAAAAATTCTCCCATGCTCATGGATCTCTAATATTAACAATGAAATGTCCATCTTACCAAAAGCAATCTGCATATTCAATGCAAATATGATCAAATGCCAACACAATTCTTTATAGATATTGACAAAGATATATAGATATTAACATTTTATAGATATAGATATTAACATTTAAAAAAAACCGGAATAGCTAAAACAGTTCTGAAGAATAAAAGGACTTCTGGAGATTGCACTGCCCCTGACTTCAAGCTATACCACTGAGCAACAATACTAAGAACTGAACGCTACTGCTATACAAACAGGCATGCTGATCCATAGAATTGATTCAAAGAACCCGAAATAAACCCGCACACCTATAGATACTTGATTTTTGACATGGAAGCAGAATGATACAATGTAAAAGGGAACATGCTCAATTGTTCTAACTGGATGTGCATGGAGAAGGATGCAAATAGAGACATATCTATCACTCTCCACAAAAGTCAAGTCCAGCATGATCAAGGAGCTCAACATAAAATTGAATACACTAATTTAATAGTACAGAAAGTGGTAAATAGCCTTGAACTCATTGGTACAGGAGACAGCTTCCTGAATAGAACACCAATGGCTCAGGCTCTAAGATCAACAATTGACAAATGGGACCTCATGAAACTGAAAATGCTCTGTACAGTAAAGGACAAAATGGCAGCCTATAAAAGGATCTTTACCAACTCCACATCTAAGAGAGAGCTAATACTCTAACTTTATAAAAAAAAATCAAGAAGTTAGACACCAAAAACCTAAATAGTACAATTTAAAAATGGGGTATAGAGCTAAACAGAATTCTCAACAGATGACTCTCAGATAGAATAGATGTACTTAAAGAAATATTCGACTTTAACCAAGCAAGTTAAAGATCTGTTTGATAAGAACTTCAAACCTCTGAAGAAAGAAATTGAAGAAGATCTCAGAAGATGGAAAGATCTCCCATGCTCATGGATTGTCAGGATTAATATAGTAAAAATGACCATTTTAACAAAAGCGATCTACAGATTCAATATAATCCCCGTCAAAATACCAATTCAATTCTTCACAGAGTTAGACAGAACAATTTGCAAATTCTTCTGGAATAACAAAAAACCCAGGATAGCTAAAACTATCCTCAACAATAAAAGGACTTCGGGAGAATCACGATCCCTGAACTCAAGCAGTATTACAGAGCAGTAGTCATAAAAACTGTATGGTATTGGTACAGAGACAGACAGATAGACCAGTGGAATAGAATTGAAGACACAAAAATGAACCCACATACCTATGGTCACTTAATTTTTGACAAAGGAGCCAAAACCATCCAATGGAAAAAAGACAGCAAATGGTGCTGGTTCAACTGGAGGTCAGCACATAGAAGAATGCAGATTGATCTATGCTTATCACCCTGTACAAAGCTTAAGTCCAAGTGGATCAAGAATCTCCACATCAAACCAGATACACTCAAACTAATAGAAGAAAAAGTGGGGAAGAATCTCGAACACATGGGCACTGGAGAAAATTTCCTGAACAAAACACCAATGGCTTATGCTCTAAGACCAAGAATCGACAAATGGGATCTCATAAACCTACAAAACTTCTGTAAGACAAAGGACATTGTTGTTAGGAAAAGATCTTTACCAATCCTACAACTGATAGAGGGTTTATATCTAAAATATACAAAGAACTCTTGAAGTTAAACTTTAGGGAGACAAATAACCCTATTAAAAAATGGAGTTCAGAGCTAAACAAAGAATTCACAGATGAGGAATGCAGAATGACTGAGAAACACCTAAAGAAATGTTCAACATCTTTAGTCATAAGGGAAATGCAAATCAAAACAATACTGAGATTACACCTCAAACCAGTCAGAATGGCTGTGGTGAAAAACTCAGGTGACAGCAGATGCTGGCAAGGATGCTGAGAAAGAGGAACACTCCTCCATTGTTGGTGGGATTGCAGACTGATACAACCATTCTGGAAATCAGTCTGGAGGTTCCTCAGAAAATTGGACATTAACGACCTGAGGACCCAGCTATACCTCTCTTAGGCATATACCCAAAAGATGCCCCAACATATAACAAAGACACATGCTCCACTATGTTCATAGCAGCCTTATTTATAATAGCCAGAAACTGGAAAGAACCCAGATGCCCTTCAACAGAGGAATGGATACAGAAAATGTGGTACGTCTACACAATGACTTTATGAAATTCATAGGCAAGTGGATGGAACTGGAGTGAGGTAACCCAATCACATAAAAACACACATGGTATGCACTCATTGATAAGTGGCTATTAGCCCAAATGCTCGAATTACCCTAGATGCCCAGAACACATGAAACTCAAGAAGGATGACCCAAATGCGGATGCTTTACTCCTTCTTTAAAAGGGGAACAAGAATACCCTTGGGAGGATAGGGAGGCAAAGTTTAGAACAGAGGCTGAAGGAACACCCATTCAGAGCCTGCCCCACATGTGGCCCATACATATACAGCCACCAAACTAGATAAGATGGATGAAGCAAAGAAGTGCAGGCTGATAGGAACTGGATGTAGATCTCTCCTGAGAGACACAGCCAGAATATGGCAAATACACAGCCGAATGCCAGCAGCAAACCACTGAAATGAGAACAGGACCTCCGTTGAAGGAATCAGGGAAAGGACTGAAAGAGCTTGAAGGGGCTTGAGACCCCTTATGAACAACAATGCCAACCAACCAGAGCTTCCAGGGACTAAGCCACTACCCAAAGACTATACATGGACTGACCCTGGGCTCCAACTCATAGGTAGCAATGAATAGCCTAGTAAGAGCACCAGTGGAAGGGGAAGCCCTTGGTCCTGCCAAGACTGAATCCCCAGTGAAAAGTACTGTTGGGAGGAGGGAGGTAATGGGGGGAGGATGGGGAGGGCAACACCCATATAGAAAGGGAGGGGGAGGTGTTGGGGGGATGTTTGCCTGGAAACTGGGAAAGGGAATAACAACTGAAATGTAAATAAGAAATACCCAATTTAATAAAGATGGAAGGGAAAAACAAGAAATGTTCAAAGTCCTTAGTCATCAGAGAAATGCAAACTAAAACATCTTTTCAATTCTATCTTTAACCCATCCAAATCGCTAAGATAAAAAACTTGAGTGATAGCATATTCTGGCAAGGATGTGGAGCAAAGGGAGAATTCCTCCTTTTTTGCTGGGAGTGAAAACTTATAAGGTCCCTTTGGAAATCAATTTTACCTTTTTTTTCAGAAATCTTTGAATATCTCTAACTCAAGATCCAGCTATACCATTCCTGGGCATATACCCAAAATGAATGCCCAATAAGGCCATCCTCAGCTACATATTTAGCTGGAACCATAGGTCCTTCCATGTGTACTCTTTGGTTAGTCCCTGGGAGCTCTGGGGGTGTCTAATTGGTTGAAATTGTTGTTCTCCCTATGTGGTTGCCCTACAGCTCCTTCAGTCCTTTCTCTAACTCCTCCATTGGGTTTACCATGTTCAGTCCAATGGTTGACTCTGAACATCCACCTCTGTATTTGTCAGGCTCTTGCAGAGCCTCTCAGGGGACAGATAAAACAGGCTCCTGGCACCAAGTACTTCTTGGCATCTGCAAGAGTGTCTGAGTTTGATGACTGTATATGGGATGGATCCCCAGGTGGGATCCATCTGGATGGCCTTTCCTTCAGTCTCTAATCCACACAGAACAACAAAGAGGAGCGAAATTTTAAAATTGCAAGAGGATTAAACACAGGATATAATTGAAGCCAAAAGAATTTCAAAAAAGGAAAGAGTGATCCAGAGTGTCAGTGGCACATCCAGCAAAGAGCTCTTCAGAGAAAACTTTAAGGCTTCCTTACAAATGGCACATTTTCATATCTAATTGTCTTAAACAAAGACATTTGATTAAATTTAGATGTTTAGAGAGAAACCCCTTGAATAATGAATGGGGATGAATATCTAATACTATGCACAGAGTAGGTACAAAGTCAATGCTTGAGATAAACATTAGCTGAAAAAGGAAGCCCATGAAAAAAGTTATTTACCTATGTTTTTACATGATCTCAATGAAAACTAGGAAAATAGCAGGATATATAGGTAGAAAAAAATGGATGACCACTGCATAATTGCCACAGTGGCTGGATGTGACCTAGCCTGTGACATGCTCTGGTGATTTCAATAAAGCTGGAAGGAATGAGTACCTAAAGGACATTCCATACCTTGGAACTGGCTAGGTCTGTAATTGCAAAAGCATTTTATCTCCAACTCAGATCTGAGTTTTGTCAGATTTGACTTTCATCTTATAGGTGTTTTTCATGTTTTAGTATTCTAAAAATTTATCTTAATCTTCTAATAATATTATATATACAATATTGATAACATATTTTAATATATCATATCAATCTATAATGTAATTGATATCTATATACATATGTTAATTATACATTTAATGTATATCTAATATTAAAATATGCAGCATACTAATATTTACCAGATTTATACAGCTCAGGTCATATATGCCTATATTCTTGCTTTCCTGTTTAGAAGTTATGTAGCAATTCTTAAATAATTTGTGTTATTTAAATCATAATTTCTACCTTGAATATTTGGGGACACTGAAAATAGTTACTTCAAAATGATCTGAGGGAATGTAAATTATAGATAACATGCAAAATCTTTACAGAAATAGTTATTAAGGTAATTATTTAATAAATATTTATTATTATAGTAAACTTAATCGTAATTAAGTACTATAGAGTATGGTGACTCTATCTGCATGTGTGTATATACTTATGAAGAGTAATAAGCACTTCTATAGTTCCATTTATTGAATGTGTACATAGATTACTTTTGAAACATTTAATAAGTCTGAACCTTATAAAATTATAACATGCGTAATTCAAATGTGCAGATGAGATGCTATGCTGCAGAAGTAAAATTTCTAGTTGTCAGGTATTCCCACAAGTGAAGAATAGGGATTTTTCATGACTGGAAAGGATGCAGTACTTTAACACAGACATGTACTGGAAACGCTAATCCACTTTCTTCCTACCCCTGCACTGAGAGCATTATGAACCAGAAAATTGTTTGAGAGAGCCACCGATAAGGAATTACAAATCTGGAGGTTCACGAATCGTATAAAGCAGATGTAAGGTTAATTTGCATGGTTTGGTTGGCTCCTTTTTTTTTTCAATGTATTTCAACAGCTTGAAACTCTGAAAAACTGATAGCAAATAAAAAGATTTCTATAGGCTGCCTGATTTCTTGCTGACTAAGCTGTCTGAAGGAAAAGCCAATTACTACAGCATGCATTTCCTTGTGCAGAAAGCAGAACATATTCATTGTTAAATGGAGCCATTAAATATTGAGAGGATGGAGAAAAGTTCTATGAATTGAGATGAAAACCATGCAATACTACCTATGGATCTTTTCCTCTTAAACAATGAGAAAACACCTTTTTGAGAGTAACCAGGAAAATCTCAAGCGTGAAATATGATTTGACTTAATATAATTCAGTGGCCTTTTAAAATGTTGATTTTTAGGGTGGCATCTAAGGAAGGGGAAAGAAAATTTACTGATATAAGGCTAAAATTTTACCTCAGAGTAATAAAAGAGCCAATATGGTCGCTTGAACAAAGGACTAGCTGAAGAATTGGGATTCTATTTTTGGCCTTGCCAATGACTTGTTCAGTGACCTTGGACATATCACTTAAATGGCTTTGTGCCTCGAGATTTCCAACTGCAATACAGAGATTATAATGCCTGCCCCTACTTCACAGAACTCCAGAGAACTTTTAGTTGACTGGTTTAAAAAAATATATCTTAAAAGCTTTTGAAACTATCAGAATTCACTATTAAATGTAAATATCATTTTTCTTACTATTTGATGTAGTTTCTTCTAGTCTTTTATACTCTTTTTTTTCTACAAATCAGCAGGATAAAATTAATAGATACTTTTCTTTGGCCACTAAGGAGTATTCTCTCAGTGATGTAAATGTAAGCGTATGCATTCACTGGACGGGAAAGATGCTTCACTGATTAAGGAACAGCAGTTGCTGCTCCTCCAGGGGTCCTAAGCTCAATTCCTGGAGCTACAGCAGGCAGCTCCCAGCTGCTTGTAATGGCAGATTCATGGGATCTGACATCTTTTCCCTCAGCATCTGCATTCACATGTACAGACAGTGCCCCGTTCCAATAGTAAAATGATCTACTAGAATATATGTTTGTGGTCAGCTGGTATAATTTCATCTCTTAAAGATATTTTAAGGACATACGTCAGAAAATGATCACAAAATGTTTCTATTAATTCCACTATATCTATATTTGACAAAAAGTCTTTTTCACTTTGGGATTCATCATCATTTCTCTCCACAATGTCTTTCAATCACTAGTGTTGTGTATAGACTGTCCAAATGTACATGTATATCCACCTTTGAATATAAAAACGAAAACATTCAGATGAATCTCAAACACCCTGCTCTTCTGGGTTGCTTTCTTCTACATTGCGGTATCTTGGCTCATACATCAAGGAGAGTTTTGAACACTTGCAGGTCGTCTGTAAAGGTGTTTTAATGTGTTACTTCTTATGACCTATCCTAATGTTTTTACTGTTTCTACAATTTTTATTTCCTTAGTATGAAAGTGCTTATAAGTTGGTCTAATCATATTACAAACCATAATTCTGCAGACTTATCATAAAGATATTATTTATTGATATTCTGCAATTCTTTTGAATTTTGATGTTTTATCCAAATTTCTAAAAGGTTTTAACTTAAGAAAACAAAATTCCTCATCTCCAAATTAGAATAATCATAAAATAATGGCTTCTTTATCTCATATACTTGCAGAGTTAAATTACTAAACTGAGAATAAATAAATGAATAAATAAATTTCTAGATATACTTACATTCATATATATATATATATATATATATTCATTGGTAAATAGAGCCATTGATTATTTAGAAGAGAGAGAAAATTTTTACGAATTGAGATGAAAACCATGCAATATTACCTGTGGATCTTTTCCTCTTAAACAATAAGAAAACACCTTTTGTATGCATATGTATATATGCATACATGTGTCAGTGCAGGTGTGCACAAATATGCATGAAGGTAAAGACTGTAGGATAATATCTCTCAGGTCTGTCTCTATCACTCTCTGCCTTGTTCTAGGATGCAGAACCTCCCACTGATCAACCTCAACCCCTTGTGCCTACCCTTGCATAACACTGACACTATGGGTGTTCATGGGCCCATGACTCATTCTATGAATGAATGGGGGAATCAGACTCGGGATTATGTTTTGGAACAAGAATGCTTACTCACTAATGGATTTAATAATCTATTACTTATTATCAAATATGTATTGTTAATATAGTATACTTATTATTGGTATCTGACATTTCCTACATCTAATATTGCTTCTAAAGTTCTACCCCAATACTATATTTTATTTCAATCAATTTTTGTCCTTACCCTTAGTCTATTTTGCTACTTCATTTATATATATATATATAAATTATATATATATAATTTATATATAATTATATATATATAAAATATAAATTATATATGTTATATGTGTATATATATATGTTATATGTATACATAGTGTATATTTATATATACATATAAATACATAGTGTGTATGTGTGTATCTGTAGCTATCAAATACTCATTTCAAACTCATTGCAAAAATATTTATCACAGCAAAGAAATGGTAAGACTACAGTGTATCCTTCTTCAGATCTTCGTTGTCTCCAGTGTTACTCTTTAGCCTACATTTTCATCTTTACAATGCCCTCATCAGAAGATGCTTCTGGGAAGCTTATCGCAGTATTGTATTTATTAGTATTCTTATGTACCATATTCATATATCTCAAAATTGCTATTTGCTGATCTTTCTACATTCTCCAATTGATGTGGGGTTTCCAAATCATAATTTGTGGAATTTTCCGGATCAATATTGGCATGCAAAGAGGAACAATTCTTACTGCATCACTAAATGAGAAAAAAATACCCAAACAAGTACCCCCTCCTACTGTAGAGCACTTCATCCAAGGTCTCTCCATTTGAGTCCTGAGAGTCTCTCACCTCCCAGGTCTCCAGTACATTCTAAAGGGTCTCCCCACCTCCTAAATTCTGAGGTTGCCTGTTTCCATCCCTTCCGCTGGCTCAGGGCTTCAGTCCTTTCCCCACCCCAATACCTGATTATGTTCCCCTCTCTGTACCCTCTCCCACCCAGATCCCTCCCTCCCTTTGGCCCCTGCGATTACTTTCTTCTCCCTTCCTTGTAAGATTAAGGCGTCCTTACTTGGGCCCTTCGGCTCGTTAACCTTCATGAGTTCTGTGGATTCTATCCTGGGTATCCTGTGCTTTTTGGCTAATATTCACTTATTAGTTAATACATATCACATGTATGTATGTCCCTTGGGGTCTGAATTATCTCACTCAGGATATTTTCTAGTTCCATCCATTTGCCTGCAAAAGTTATGCTGTCCTCGTTCTTAATAGTTGAGTAGTATTCCATTGTATAACGAACCACATTTTCTGTATCCATTCATCTGGACTGTTTCCAGTTTCTGGCTATCACAAATAAGGCTTTGATGGACATAGTGAAACATTTGCCCCCATGGCATTATGGGGCATCTTTTGAGTATACACCCAAGAGTGGTATGGCTGGATCTTCAGGTAGATCTGTTTTCAATTTTCTGAGATATTTCCAGATTGATATCCAGAATGGTTGTACCAATTTGCAATCCTACCAGCAGTGGAGAAGTGTTCCTCTTTCTCCACATCCTTGCCAACATGTGCTGTCACATGAGTCTTTTATCTTAGTCATTCTGATTAGTGTAAGGTAGAATTTCAGGGTCATTTTGATTTGCATTTTGTGATGACTAAGGATGTTGAATATTTTTCTAAGTGTATCTCAACCATTCAAGATTCCTCTGTTGTGAATTCTTGGTTTAGTTCTATACCCCTCCATTGGAGGGACAAGACATCAGGTTGGAAGGATGGGGTGGCCATCCCACAATCAAAAACTCTGACTCAGAATTTTTCCTATCTGAAGCGACTGCAGGGACAAAAATGGAGAATAGCCTGAGAGAAAGGAGATCCAGTGACAGGCCCAAATTTGGATTCAGCTTAAGGGGAGGCCCAGGGCCCTGATACTATTACTGATGATGTGTTGTGCTTGCAGACAGAAGCCTAGCATGACTGTATCTGAAAGGACAAAAAGCAGCTGAAAGGGTCAGATGTAGATACTAGCACCCAACCAATGGATGGAAGTCAGAGAGCCCTGTGGTTGAATTGTGGAAAAGCTAGAAGAAGCTGAGGAGGGGGGCAACCCTGTAGGAGGACTAGCAGTCTCAACTGACCTAGACCCCTGTGATCTCTCAGACACTGAGCCACCAACCAGGTACCATACGGTAGCTAATATAATGCCCCTGACATATACAGCAGAGGACTGCCTGGTCTGTTCTCAGTGAGAGACGGTGCACCTAAACCTCAAGGGACTTGAGACCCCAGGGGGTGAAGATGTCTGGTGGGGTGGGGGCGTCCTCTTGGATAAGTGGGATATGGGGTGAGGAGCAGTCTGGGGGCGGTCAGACCTGGAGGGGGATGAAGACTGAACTGTAAAAAAGGATTAAAGAATAAAACAAACAAATATTGTATCCTTTTAAACACATACTATAAAAATTTATACTGACAACATTTTGTACAGTACATGTTATGATCACATTGCCATTAAGAATGTATCCAAGAAGATTTTGAAGTAGTGCCTGACGTTCAAAAGTCAGTTTTTGATTATAGAACCAAAATGCATGGGTTATATGTGCTGTATTTAAGTACCACTTAGAATTACATTGGCCATTATTTTTAAATTTAAAGATACATCAAAGTATGTATTGACTTGTTTTTTTTTTAAAAAAAAAACAAACTCATGACCAAAAGTTCTTAGAAACCTAATTTTATATTCTCTTAAGTAGCAATTAATAAATATTTACTGTATTAATGTCCGCAGTGACTTTTTGGAGCACAATTAAAAAAACATAGAATTAATAGCACTCATTTTACTGGTAAATAAATTCTTCCTTCAGTTAGTTTTTAAGTCCCCTTTCAAATTCATATTCTGTGAAAATTTTCACACCAGTCATTCTTTCAGTTATATGTACATGTTTAGCAACACTTACAATTTCAAACTGATGACATTTTAAGGGTCACCTATTTCTTTGTTAGAGCTAGCAAGATGCTTATCCCAAGAGTGTGAATGAAACTCTTTCCTTTCCTCTTAATTTCCTCTGCTTAAATAAAAAAAGACACGTAGTCACTCGTCTAGGATGCTGTACTTCTCTCTTTTCTATTTGCCCAGCTCTTGCTGAGACTAAGTGGCCATTCATACTCTCATCATGGCTTGCATCCAAACACTGACTCTTTTTGTAACCAATCTTGCACTCTGCATGCAACTGTATCAATGCACCAGAAGCTAATGAATGGTTTCTTCAATAACTGTCACTTCTTTCTTCCTTTAATCACTTCACTCTTTCTGGCTCATATACATGCTCTTCTATTATATGTCCTTTAAATAGTTACCATGGTAATGATTACTGTTATTCTTGGGGTTTTGGCTCTCCTCTTTTCAAATAAATCGTAGGATTATTTTTTTTTGCTAAATTGTGCATTATATCAAGGCATATTTTGAATTTTAGAATAGAAACTAATAGTAAATAAAGCATAATTGTCCATGTCTCATTTGTAAAACTCCATAAGCTGCTGAATATCCCTAAAGCTACTCAGCAGAAAAGACAATGTGGAGAAGCATCAAAGTACAGTTCTGCTTTAAAAATAAATCCTGTGTCATTGACTTCTAAATTCAGCAGAATTTATAATCAACCACTTATTAAAGCTCAAAATGTCATTGGTAAAATATTTTACAAAATTGTTTCTTTAATAATTTAGAAGGAAGATTGAGTATGTAAGAAATTTATATAGAAATCTTAGTATGAAGATAATGTTTGATCATTGACAGTTTCTATAAGAAAGGCATTAAAAGATATGAAGCTTAGAAAAGATAGTGTATATGTTTAGGAAACATAAACCAAAGATAAATAATAATCATTTAAATAAGTATGACTTAACAGTGAGATGCTATTATGCCTAATTGGAGAAAAATTTGCATAAGTTTGTCTCATAGATGCCTATCTCCTGGCTCTAACATGTCCCTGGGTTACTTTCCAAAGGCTTGTCCTGTGTAAAATCATACCGAGTTCAAGAAAATATGATTTAAGAAGCAGCATATCTTCCTTCCCTTTTTTTTCTTAGAACATGTTTCCTAGAACATGAAACAATGGTAATACAAATTCAAAACAGTTAAAGCAGAGGAAAAATATCACAGGATTTAATGAAAAGTGGCATTGAAATTGAAATAAATTTGTTAAGCCTGTGATAAAGGTTAACATTAAAAATGAAGGCTAACATGTAAAAACCAAAATGATTGTGGTTGTAGGTAATATTTTGTCCTGTCATTTTAAGATGCAAAAATATGCATTATACCAAATCTATGAAAAATATAAGGATTAAACAATTTTCTTCCAGCCATTGAATATCTCTCAACTCTTAAGTTAGTTTTGATTTTGTTTGTTTGTTTTGTTATAGGTAAGTGTGAGTGTGTATAAGTGCCCGTGTGTATGTATAAGTGAATATGTGACATCATGACTTTTGAAGAAAGATAACAGCTTGCAAGAGATGATTGTGGTGGTGATCCTAGCTTTTAATGGAAAAATATAATATCCTAAGTCTTCTTGAACTCAAACATATTAAAAAGATATAAAATAATACTATGAGATACAAAATTACCTCAAGTGATTGGAATCATGTGCTGTATTCACATTAGTTCCTGACCAGTGTTGTTAGCATTGTCATTCTTCTGGAGTCAAAATAGGATCTTAGATAGAAGAAATCTGTGATTTTATTATAAAATTCATAATGCAGAGCAAATTATCTGAAATAACCACAGCAGAGACAGGGTGTGGGGAGTAGGAAAGGTTATATACAAAATTAGGGCATGTTAATTACCTGATTTCTATGTTAATTACTACTACTATTGCTTTGATAAATGGACATGGTGTCAAACTGCCTTCTAAGTACTTATCTTCATAATCATAGACTTGTACAATTCTTAGCCTTGGTCAAAGACACTTCCTTTTGTAAAGGATGGTAATTAACACAGATATTTACTTTGGCTCAAAGTGCAGAGAATAACATACTGAGGAGGTTTTGGCCCTAACCAGGAAAATTACATCATCCTCCTGCTCCTAAGAAGGGAGGAAATAAACTCCCTAAGAGCTATTTTAGGGAAGAGTACTATGCAACATTTTCTTCTGGAAATTACCTGGCTGATGCACTTATGAATTCTCTGGCACCATGGTTACTCACATAAGACCTACACAAGATTAGCTCATCAACACTGTATGGTAAAGGTGGAAAGAGTTCATGAGCCCCCACCCTTCTCTGAGAGGCAAGCTGAGAGCTGCTGGCAGAGGGCATGCACTACTTTAAATGTATACTCACAGACATGTTGCCTTGCTTCAGTAAGTCCTCGGGCACATGCAGGCAGCGGGTCACACACAGTATCAATTGACACCAACTGATGTTTCCTCCTCAGCACATACTAAAACTCATATCAATATGTATAGGAAAACAAAATAAACAAATGAACAAACAAAACATTTCATACTACAGAAGAGTAGGCAAAGACTGCTGTTATGTAACGGTTACTTCTGAGATTAAATTCACTATGTTCCTTTTCCTACATTCTGAAATAGTAATTTCTATTCTGTGCCATTGTATGTTGGAAGTAGTTGATCTGCTTTTCATAGGTATTTTACAGAGGCTGACAGTTGAGAGACTGACATGAGTCTCAGAAGAAACTTTGAACTTTGTATTTATCTTAGTTAGGGTCTCATTGCTGTGAACAGACACCATGACCAATGTGAGTTTTATAAAGAACATTTAACTGGCCCTTCCTGGCTTACAGGTTCAAAGGTTCAGTCCACTATCATCAAGGCAGGAACATGGCAGCATCCAGGCAGGCATGGTGCAGGAGGAGCTGAGTTCTACATCTTCACCCAAAGAATGCCAGGAACAGACAGAGTATCCTCAGGCAGCTAGGAGAAGGGTCTCCAAGCCCACCCACAGTGACACACTTCCTCCAACAAGGCCACATCTTCTAATAGTGCCACTCCCTGGGCCAACCATATGCAAACCATCAGAGTATTCTTATACAAAGTTGAGACTTTGATAGACTATGGGGACTTTTGATGTTGGAATAAATGCATTTTTTACATTATATTGTATTTATAAGGCAATATGAGTCTAATAGAAAAGAAAGTGGGGGAAAGCCTTAAACACATCAGCACAGGGGAATATTTCCTGAACAGAACACCAATGTCTTATGCTCTAATGTCAACTATAAACAAATAGGATCTCATGAAATTGAAAAGCATTTGTAAGGCAAGAGACACTGTCAATAGAAAAAAAAAACCAGGAACCTACAGATTGGGAAAATATCTTTACCAACTTTCCATCTGACAGAGGGTTAATGTCCAACTTATACAAAGAATTCAAGAAGTTAAACCCCACAGAACCAAATAATCCCATTAAAATTAGGGTACAGACCTAAACGAAGAATTCTTAATTTAGAATATTTAATGACCATGAAGCACCTGAAGAAATGTTCAACATCCTTAGTCATCAGGGGAATACAAATCAAAACAACCCTGAGATTTCATCTCACACCAGTCAGAATGGCTAAGATCAAAATCTCTGGTGACAGCAGATGCTGGTGAGGATGTGGAGAAAGAACACTCCTCTGTTGCTGGTGAGATCACAAGCTGGTAAAACCACTCTGAAAATCTGTCTGGAGGTCCTCAGAAAGTTGGAAATAGTTCTACCTGTTGATCCAGCTATACATGGGCATATACTCAAAAGATGCTCCAACATATAACAAGGACACATACTCCAATATGTTCATACTAGCCTTATTTGTATTCGCCAGAAACTGGAAAAAACCCAGATGTCCCTCAACAGAAGAATGGATACTGAAATTGTGCTACATTTACACAATGGAGTACTGTTTAGCTATTTAAAACAATAGCTTCATGAAATTTGCAGGCAAAGGGATAGATCTAGAAAATTTCATCCTGAGTGAGGTAACACAGTCATAAAAGGACACACATGGTATGTACTCACTGATAAGTGTATATTAGTCCAAAAGCTCAAAATACCTGCAGTACAACTCACAGACCATATGAAGCTAAAAATAAGGAAAACTGAAGTTTGGATGTTTTAGTTCTACTTAGAAGAAGGAATAAACAATCATGGGAGAGAGATGGAGGAAGGGATCTGGGAAGGAGATAGCAGGGGAGGTAAAAGAGGGGCAGGACCAGGTATGGGAGGAGACTGGGAAGAAGTAAAGAGAGCCAGGAAATTGAATGAAAGTATGTAGCAGTGTGGGATTGTGTACCAGAGATAGCCACTAGAAGTCCCAGATGCCAGGGAAGCAAGAGGTCCCAATAACACCGTGGTGATGAAATTAGCAGAAATACCCAACAAAGGAAAGGTAGAATCTATAGAGATCATATCCAGTGGTTATGCACCTTATAACCACTCACCCATCTCATATATAGTAACCCAGAATTTCTCATGTCTAAAGGAAATGCAGGGACAAAGAGTGGAGGAAAGACTGAAGGAAAGGCCATCCAGAGACTAGCTTACCTAGGGATCCATCCTATCTGCAGACATCAAACCCAGACACTATTGTTGGTGCCAAGAAGTGCTTGCTGACAGGAGCCTTCTATAGCTATACTCTGAGAAGTTGTGCCTGACCAATACAGATGTGGATGCTTGCAGCCAACCACCTGACTGAGCAAGGGGACCCGAATGGTGGAGTTAGGGGAAGGACTGTAAGAGCTGAAGGGGTTTGCAACCCCATATGGAAAATAACAATATCAACCAACCAGACACTCCAGAGATCCCAGGGACTAAACCATCAACCAAAGAGTATACATGGAGGAACCCATGGCTCCAGCCATATATATAGCAGAAGATTGCCTTATCTAGAATCAGTGGGAGAGGAGGTCCTTGGTCCTGTGGTGTCTTGATGCCTCAGTGTGGGCAAATGCTAGGGCAGTGAGTTGGGAGTGAGTGGGTTGGTGGGGAACTATCCTTATAGAAGCATGGAGAGTGAGGATGGAATAGGGGGTTGCAATGGGGAAAGAGTGAAGGGGTACAAATTTGAAATATAAATAAATAAAACAACCAATAAACATGTAAAAGAATATGTAAAAGAACTTGATTGTGTTGGTTACTTTACTTGTATATACACTGTGAATTTATGAGACATATATCTTCATTTACTTTCAACTCATCTGTTCTCAAGTAAATGGAGGGTAATCTCTCATGGAAAACATATCAATGACCAAAGTATAAAGCCCTTAGGATTTCTATTTCTGCTGAACAAAATCATTCTTACTTTAATTCACAAAGTGACTGTTTTCACCACTTTAGCAATCACTTCGTTGCCAAATATACAAAAAAATTGTTACATCTTTGCATTTTTCTTTGATTGCATAAATACCAATTTGTATATTTACCACTAAATGTGTATCATCATCATAATAATGAGCATAAAATATAATATATAAGACAAAAATTGACATCGGAGCATATCCTCGAATAGAATTAGACATTTTAACTTGTATAAAATATTCTACTGGCAATATAATTTTAATTATTTTTATATATTCATTTCATTTTTTTACTTTCTTTACTATTTATTTATTCACTTTTTATCTCAATCATATACACCCTCTTCCTCTCCTCCTAGTCCCATCTGTTGGAGATTTATTCTAATTAAAGCTTTGATTCACTCGGGAACCTGCATGTCCAAATGCTGAAGGTCCTTGTCCCTAGTTGGTTTTTGAACAATTAATAAAGATGCCCAGGGCCAATGGCTTCACACAGGTCAGGACACTTAGTGTTGCATGGATGCAGAGAGATTTGCCATGGTAGGAAGATGGGACCAGGTTTGGCTAGTCCTAGTTTATAAGTCTTTTTTCTGGTGTTCTTAACACCACTCCCCAACTCCATCAATCCTTCCCAAAACTCTTCCACAAGATTCCCTGAGCTCTGCCTAATGTTTGGCTGTGTGTCATTGCATCTGTTTCCAACAACTACTGGATGAAGCCTCTCAGAAGACAGTTAGCAAGCTCCTATCTGCAAGCATAGCAGAATATCTGTGATTAATATTATCAGGAATTGACTTTCTCCCATGGGGTTGGTCTCAAATTGGGTCAGTAATTTGGCATTCCCTTAATCTTTGCTTCATCTGTATCCTTGTGTATCTTGTAGAAAAGACAAATTTGGGGTTGAAGGTTTTATGGGTGAGTTTATGTTTCTCCTTAAAATGGAAGTCCTGCCTGGCTACAGGAGGAGGCCATTTCAGTCCCTATCCCCATTGGAGTCTCCACTAGGATTAACTCCCAGGCACTATAGACCCCTGGATCTTCTCCTCCTCAGAACTTCTGCTACTCCCAGAAATGTCATCCACCAATTTCCCTTCTTGCTCCCAGCCCTATCCTGTCCTGTCTTTCTCCACATAGGATCCTCATTCCTTTTCATCCTCTTACCTCTTCTCACACAAAGTTATCTCCTTCCATCCATCTCTGATGAATATATTTTTTTCCTTCTGAATGAGATTCACACATCTTCCCATGTGCCATTTGTTTTTATTACTGTATTCTTTTGGGTCTGTGGATTGTACCATGTTAACCCTGTACTTTATGACTAATGTCCACTTATAAGTGGTTATGTACCATGTGTGTCTTTCTGGATTTGAGTTATACCTTTGAGGATTATGCTATCCAGTTTCATCCATTTTCCTGCAAACTTTATGACATTTTTATTTTTAATAGCTCAATAATATTTCATTGTGTTGATGTACCACACTTCTTTTTCCGTTATTCTGTTGAGAGACGTCTAGGTTTTTTCCAGTTCCTGGGTATTGCAAATAAAGCTGCTATGAACATAGTTGATCAAGGGCCATTAGGATACAGTGGAGCATATTTTGGTATATACCCAGGAGTGTTATATGTGGGTCTTGGGGTAGTACTATTCCAAATTCTCTGAGAAACTGCCAAATTAACTTCTAAAGTGGTTGTAAAAGATTGCAATTCCACCAGAAATGCAGGAGTGTTCTTTCTCTGTATCCTCGCCAACATATGCTATCACTGAGATTCTGATCTTAGCTGTTCTGATGGGTATGAGATGGAATTTCAGAGTCTTTTTGATTTGCACTTCCCTGATGACTGAGGACTGTGAACATTTTTTTCAGTACTTCTTGGCCATTAGAGATGCCTCTGTTGAGAATTTCTGTTCAGTCTGTGTCCCATTTTTATACTTTTATTTATTTGTAATCCAGTCATTTCCCCCATCCCCCCTCCCAAAGTTCCCTGTCCCATTCCTTCTCTCCCCTGTCTCCAAGAAAATGCTCCTCCCCAACCGTTTTTAATTGGATCATTTGGGTTTTGGGTGTCTAGTTTCTTGAGATCTTTATACACTTTGCATAATAAAGCTGCTATGAACATAGTTGAACATGGTCCCTTAAGATATAGTGGAGCATACTTTGGTTTATGAAATAAACCAGATATTGGGTTTGATAAGATCTTTTCCCATTCTGTAGCCTGCTCTTTTGTTCTATTGATGGTACGTTTAGCCTTGCTTTTCAGTTTCATGAAGTCCCATTTATTATTGATCTTAGTGGCTGAGCTCTTGATGTGTTCAGGAATTTGTCTTCTGTGGTAATATGTTCAAGGCAATTCTGGACTTTTTCTTTCATTGGATTTAGTCAGGTTTTGTGTTGAGGTTTTTGCTGCACTTGGACTGGAGCTTTGTACAGGGTTGTAGATGTGGAGAATTTGTATTCTCTCTCATGCAGTTATACAAGCACCATTTGTTGGAGATAGTTCCTTTTGCATTACATGGATTTGGCTTCTTCGTCAAAAATCAAGTGTTCATGAGTGTGTGGGTTTACTTCAGGGCTTTGATTCTACCCCATTGGTCAGCAACACTGTTTCTGAATCAATACCATGCAGTTTTTATCACTATTTCTCTGTAGTACAGCTTTATGTCAAGGATGGTGAACCCTCCAAAGATTCTTTTATTGTTCAGGATTGTTTTAGCTATCCTGGCGTTTTGGTTTGTTTGTTTGTTCATTTTTCTATATGAAGTTGAAAATTACTTTGTCAAGGTCTGTAAATAATTGTGCTGGCATTTTGATTAGAATTGCATTGAACCTGTGGTTTGCTTTTGGTAACGTGGTCATTTCGCTATGTTAGTCCTAGTGCTCAAACATGGGAGATTTTTATATCTCTGCTATCTTCCTCAATTTTCTTTATTCAGCAAGTTGAAGTTCTTGTCATATAGGTCTTTCACTTGCTTGGTTAGAGTTACATCAAGATATTTTATATTACCTGTGGCTATTGTAAAGGGTATCATTTCCATAATTTCTTTCTCGGCCTGTTCATAGTTTCTATGAAGTAGGGCTATGAAATTTTTCAAGTTAATTTTGCATTCAATACTTTGCTGAAGGTGTTTATCAGGTATAGGAGTTCTCTGGTAGAATTTTGGGGTTACTTATGTATATTATCATATTTTCAAATAGCTGTACTTTGACATCTTGGTTTCCTATTCATATCCCCTTGATATCCTTTAGTGTCTTATTGCTCCAGCTAGAACTTTCTTCATTGCTCTGTATTGTTCTAGCTAGAACAATACAGTTTTAATGATTTTGTATTACTTTTTCCTTTATTTGCTTAGTTGTACATATTTGTTTATTTCTTCTTTTCAAGTCTGTTTTTTCCCTGGCTGTGGTGGACCTCATCCTGTAGACCAAGCTGGCCTTGAACTCAAGAGATCTGCCTGCCTTTTCTTCTTGAATGTTGGGATTAAAGACCTGTGACACTGAGTCTGGCTTTTGTTCATTTTTAGGCATGGGTCTATATAGAAATGAAATATGTTTTTTATACACTTGTACCAAATTTTGGCTGAATCTATATAGATGGGGATTTTCACTTTAAATTACTATAGTATATTAAATTTATTTCTACTGCAAAAACTAAGTAATCATATGGGCACTAAGCTGGAAATGTTCATATTTTAGGTCGAGGGTAGACATGAAGTCTCACACTTTTATAGTGCTAGTTTATGGAGCACATATCCCTACCCCGTTCCTGCTAATATTAGCATACTTGCATTGAAAGCTAGCTGTGGAAAATCACACTACATGAAATGTTTCTCCTAATTATGATATTAGATGAAAATATGTTGTGAAAACTGTTGGCTTGCTTAGCTAAAACTTGCAAAATGTGGATTCTCTTTTGCATTAGCCACAAATTGTTGAAAAAAATATATGATGCCAAAATTTATTTTTTTGATGAAAACAAATTGAGCCATAATTTAGATATATATGTGTGTGTATCACCTTCTAAATATTTCATTCTAAAAGATTTCTTTTGATATATGAAAATTAAAATGTATTTTCATAAGCATGAAGTGATTTTAATGGTCTTTCTTTTCATAAATTGAAAACTTATGTTTTGTTCCTCTAGTTTTGGATTACCATATTGAGCTTATGCTGGAGAACACGGTACACATCCAGAAACCACTGACAATTGGAGGATTCTTCTTTAAGTGCTGCTCAGCCATTTGAGATTCCTCTGTTGAGGACTGTCCTCAACAGAGTAATGCAGGCAGGGAAAAGGAGCAGAGACAGAGGGAAGGGACGACCAATAACAGGCCCAACTTGAGACCCATCCCATGGGCAAGCACCAATTCCTAACACTATTAATGATACTCTGTTATGCTTGTAGACGGAAGCATGTTGTTCTCTGAGTGACTCCAACCGGCAGCTGACTCAGACAGATGCAGAAATCCACAGGCAAACAGTGGATAGAGCTCAGGGATTCTTACAGAAGAATTCTTACTGAGGAAGAATTGTAGGCCCCAATGAGGATAGGAACTCCACAGGTAGACCAGCAGATTCAACTAGCCTAGACCTTCCTCACCTTGTCCTGACCCCTGCTCAAGAAGTGGATGTGTAGCTTGACCTGAATGTGGATCATGAGCAGCTAGAATGGGAATTATACCAAAAACTGTTGCCTGCATGTGGGATAAGTTCTACTACCTAGGCTGCCTTGTTGGCCTCAGTGGAAGGGAAAGCTCCTAGCCTCACAGAGGCTTGATCTACCAGGGTGAGGGCATACTCAAGAAAGCCCCCACCCACTCGGAGGAGAAGGGGGGGAGGGATAAGGATTGTGTGAAAGGGTCACCAGGGGGTGTCAGTGAGTATAATATAAGTGAAAAAGATATATGTGAATAAGTAAAATAAAATAAAATTATTAATTAAAAATAGAAGGAAGGAAAGAAAAGAGAAAGAAAGAAAGAATGAAAGAAAGGAAGGAAGAAAGAAAGAAAGGAAGGAAGGAAGGAAGGAAGGAAGGAAGGAAGGAAGGAAGGAAGGAAGAAAGATAATATATGGCTACTGACAGATCTAACACATTCCAGTGGAGGTACACATATCAGAGTACATAGGCAGGATTAATGAGACTGGGATTTTTTTTTTTAAATATTGGGTCAATGTAATGTAGTTATAAAATCAGGATGGATCTTCAAGGATGTAGAGTAAGAATACAAAAATATTTAAAATACAATATATGAAATCATCAAAAATTAATAAAATACTTTTAAAGCAAACAACAACAAAAATTTAATGGTGTTTGAACAGTTTAAAGATGCAGAAAGATGCCACATTTAGCTTTTATGGAAAAGTTTTCCAGCATCAGATATGAAGATGATGATGTGCTTTTCAAGTATATAAGTAAATAAGCTCTACCTATCCTGAAGCTTATTGACAAAGAGAGCATGCCTCGGAATCTAGAATAGACTTCTAACACTTCTTACCCGTCCACAGCTACTGTATGAGATTTTACAGTAGGAGAATGTATTGTTGGCCTTCGAATGCATGTTTTTCCATTAGCTTCTCCTTATTTGGTATTTCTTCACTGTTTCAATGTAGATGCTTATAGTAAAGCTATCAAATTGAATGTAGCAGATGTCAGCATCAGTAAGATTTCTAAATGTGTGACAAAGGAATATGGGCTGATACATTTGTGACGCATATTATCTACCTTGTACGGTATTTTGTCACTTATTACACTACATGTACAGTTATAAATCAGTGTAAGGAGATTAGATCTGGTGAGAACTGTCATCAGATGACTTTGTCCTTGTATGAACACCATCGAGTATACTTAATCAAACCCTGAAAGTGTGTAGCCCATAAAACACAATACACTTAGAGTTTATGGTATGTCTGCATTTGTGAAGCCTATCATTCCAGGAACTGTGTAACAGAATCCTGCAAGATGACATTGAGTGTTAGGGTCAAAGGCCTTCAGTGTCTCTGTCAATGGAAAACATAGTGCTGGGTTGAGCTCTCTGACAGAGTCATTCGCCAGGGCTCTGAGGGCTGTAGGTTAGGGCTTGTAGCTGGGCACTTTCCTGTCCAATGTTTCAGATCCTGTGATGGGAACTGTTTGCTTACTACACTAGCAGATACTATGAAAGCAAGGATCTAGGGGTGCTCTGATTTCCGCCTTATTCTGCCACCTGATGAGCTTTACTGATTTTCAGCCTGCTCACTTGAGGGGCCCATCAGAAGTCATGTAATTAATGGACTTGCCGACTTGGGTCACCATTCCTTGCATCCCTACTGATTCTAGCTTTTGATTCTTTCCTTTCTGATTCTTGGATTATTCCTTTTGGGGAACCCAGAAAGAACTGCTGGTCCATTTCAATTGAGTACAAGAGAAAGTGAGTTAGTCAGAAATCAGGGTAAAGAGAAACATGAAGCTGCCGCCAATATAGATTTTATAACTAGGATTCTTCTTTAATAAGCATGGCATAGACAGTGTGTAAAATATTAGAATTGCATTTGTTGTAATTAGCAAGCATTATATACTGTATATGATGTTACCTGCTGTGCCTTAGTACAATTGAAAATGCAGTAGGTTTTAATATCACTATAGTAATGGACCATGCTGAGTTTTCAGTGACTAAACCATCACCAGCTGACATTTCTCAACATTTTAGCTCCATATTTATCTGAAGGGCTAACTGTAATACATACTATTCATTTTCAACTTAATGCCACTCCATAGCTCATGACCATACATGGTGAAAAACACATGTTTATTCCTAGATACTCTTTGCTTAATCTGACTAACATTTCTCATTTATGAGCACTTTTTATTGCTGTCTACAATGGGTTATTTAATGTATTATTATACCGCCCTAGTGCATAAGCCTGTTTTCCAATAGCTTTCTCTAGCAATTTTTTACATTTTAAATATTGCACAATTGAAAGATGCCATCACATCTCCTATTTTCCTTAGCGATATTTATTATATTTTTTTAAAATGAAAGAAGAAGTTAAAGGATTCTTACCATAAAACTAAGAGCTATGATTTTCCCAAAGGGGGGAAAAAGGGCTTATGCCAATAAACAAAAACAAAGCATTGAAAACATTCGGCATCGGGGAGCATGATGGACAGGGATTGAAGCTTGCAGCTGAATGAGCAGGATAAATGATAACAAGTTTTAGCGATAGCAACATTAAACAGGCTTGACTAAGGAAAAGTACAATCAGAACATTGTATGTCAGCAACACACAAAGCCTCAAAGCAGATTATCCAGGAATGTAACAAAGATGAAATTAGCATTGGGATCTCTAGAGCTTACAAACATCAGAAACCAAGATAAGAAATTGTGTCATGCACGTATTACAGGCAAGCAAGGCATAGAGGCATTCCTATATTAATTGGCAAAAAGAAAAAAAATTAAAA
Source organism: Rattus rattus (assembly GCF_011064425.1). Lineage (NCBI taxonomy): Eukaryota > Metazoa > Chordata > Mammalia > Rodentia > Muridae > Rattus > Rattus rattus. Next base: position 74,348,916 of record NC_046157.1, read on the forward strand.
CTATGAGAGATATTTCCAATTCTGTCCCTAGAATACATAAAGAGGTCTTTATAAGTAGGCTACAGCCTTACATTTATGACACTAACATTATTTATCTAGAATGCATTTGTGAGAAATATTTAAATTATGGGATAATGTGAAAAAATGCTTTTAAGTTCAGCATTATCACACTAATTTTTGGCATATTATGAATGTAAGGGGTTAATTTCAAATAATACCAATCATTCAATGGTTACTGAGAACATTACTTAAATAAAGCAACTTATACAAGAGTCTCTGTTTTGTCAAACCTAAGTTTCAAATATATTTGATCAAAACAGAAGAAAAAGGGCAGGAAAAAATAGGAAGTTAGTTACAAAGTATACACATTGTATACATTCATCCTAAATACTCTTTGCTATTAAAGTATAATTATTTAATTTCCCCTTCCATTTTTCCTGTATCCAATCCCTTCCATGTACCCCTCTTTCTCTTTCTCAAATTCAAGAAAACAAGATTATTATTGTTATTATTATTATTATTATTATTATTACTACCAATATATGTTTATTTATGTTTCTGGTAATAAGGAGAATCAAGACACAATCATATACCATTCACAAGCAGACATATATAAAATTTGTGTCACAACAGCAGTCAACATTAAACCTCACTCGGTATAATATTCTATTTTAGCAATGTAGAGTTTGTGTATCTATAAAGCAGTGTGTACTGGATGGCAGAATCGATTTCCTGAAGTAAGTGTGCATTTATCCCTTTGGAACATGAACTATTTGAAAACTGACTTCTTATACATATGTTTAAGACATCAGTGTACGGGCATGTGAATAATAACAAAGACCCCAGAGAAAGGAGCACACTCTTCTAAAAGTGAAAAAAGTAAATAGATAGATAGATAGATAGATAGATAGATAGATAGATAGATAGATAAATAGATAGATAAAGGCAAAGAAAACATTATGAGAAGATAGAAGATAGGGTGAGAGCTTAGGCAAACGCTTCTTCTTCAAGTCATAGAACATCAAGAAGTTCTAGAAATGACTGGTTTTTATTTAAGAAATAAGCATATTCTTTGAACACTCCAGAAGGATCGAGCCCCAATTTCAAATCCACAGCTGTCTGAATTGGGACATAACTCATTTCTATCATTTAAGGCTCTGATTGGGGTAATTGCAGACTTACTTACAGATTCTGGGATGACTCAAAAGGAAAATACATCACTAACATTGCTAGCACAGCACTGGGGGCAACTCACTGAAACTACAGCCCAAGAGGTCTCCACAATTTTTTTATTGGATATTTAATTTATTTACATTTCAAATGTTATCCCCCTTTCCAGTTTCCCCCTGCAAACCTCCTATCCCACCCCTCCCCCTGCTTCTGTGACTGTGTTCCCCAGGCTAATGCAGCTCTAAGAGCTCTTAAGCATCTCAGCAAGGCATAGTCTCTACCCACAGCAGGTGCTCTCTGTTTCTGAAGCATTGAGAAGGGATCCTCCTGATGCTTGCAAGTTTCAATTTTCCCAAACACATGATTTTGTATCTGGACAATCCCATGAGCCTCCCCTTCCCTTCTAGAGGGAAGGTTCCAAATTACAGACAACTGCCATACAACATACAATATATAAACAGTTTTACTGTCTTCATAATTTTATGGATGTTTACTTTACAAACTGTTTCCCAACGATTAGAATACACTGCCCACATGTAGCTACATAGCTGTATTAATATACAAGTTTTATTTGTGCATATCATCTTTACGCAACTTGACAATTCTTTATACAACTTTAGCACATGGTTGTTATTTCTAAATTTAATTTAAAATAAAACATTTAAATGTTCATTGTTTCTTCACTGGCAAAACAAAATACCTCAGGAAAGTGTGAGTGCTCTGGGTTCTGTGCAACAATATTTCACAGTGTAGATTTTTATTATTGCCCTCTTAATAGCCGTTAATAAATGTTTTGTGGTCATATAGTAATTAAACATATGTGCAGTGCAGTTTGATTGTTCAATGCATATTGAGGAATGATCACGGCAAATAAATGATTATCTTCATATTCTTAAATAATTATTGTTTTTTATTGGTGAGAAATATTGGGCTTCTCACTTTTAGTTATTTATGAAGTATAAAATAAACTGTTGTAAGCCATAATAAATATATATAATACTGGGAATTTTTAACCCTTTCTAATTGTATTATGGTTTAATTTATATTTTTATGTATAATTTAATGTATATTTCATATATACAAATGTTTTGCCTGTATACATGTCTGTACATCACATGTATCTATAGCAACAGAGGCCAGAAAAGGGCACCAGATGGTCTGAATCGGCAGTTGCATGCTTATTAGCCATGGGTAGATGCTGGGAATTGAACCTAGGTCCTCTGTAAGAGAACAGCGAACCAACCTGCTAAGATATCTTTCCTTTCTCCTAACTGTAGTTTAGATCATGCTATGTTTTTATATTTTGTGACTGTGTCTTTCTGCAGTTGAGGCTACTCTTGACATGACACTGTAGTCCAGGAAAGACATAGACATACTATTTTAATAGAATAGCCCAAATGTCTTTCCAGTCTTTCCATCTTGAAGGTTAGTTTTGGTAGTATCTCTCCTGTGCATTAATTTCACAGTATGACAAAAGTATGACTTACTAGTGGATTATTTTGAATATCCTTTTTATTACATTTGACCCCAAGAACCTAACTCAAATATTTAGTGCCTCCCATCTCAGTAGAGGTGGCAGCAGAGAGAAAATGACTGAAGAATTCCAGAGAGAGCTCCGTATGGATAAAGTATGAAGAAATTATCAATGCAGCTCATCCCTGGAGATGACTAAGTCTCCCTCTATATATGGTCTTTAGGTCCTTTTAGCTCTAAGTCTACTGATGGAACTACATGAGATTTCCCAGTGCTATTTTAGTATGTCATGGGTATGGTTCTTGTTTGGGTTGTGTTAATGTAGCATGGGCATAATTTCTTCCAAGTCATTTCTGTGAGAAAAAGTTAAATTACGAAAAGAAAATGTGAAGGTATTGTGAGGATAGGAAAATATAGACCAGCCAAAACTGCAGGCAAAGAGGGGGTGGAGAGCAGAAGGTAGGGTACAAGACTTTAGCATTACCAGCCTAGATTACTCAACTTCAAGAGAATTTCCTAACCCCTAGAGAACAAGAGCTGAATTTGTCATTCTAAATTCTGTGCATTGAATATTTCGAACAATGCTTCTTATGGCTTTGAATGTTCAAAGTCCTGATGCTTCAGGTCTCACAAGCTAGGGACACAAACCCTAGATCTGGAAGCTCAGCATGAATATCAGCGCTATCAGCACAAAGAAGGCTGGCCTTGTGTCTTCATAGCTAGACCTAATGGAGAACCTCCAGCTACTGCTCCACAAGAGTATCACATTCACACTTCTCATTATTATGATGAGGACATCCTTAGGGGAGATTATTCCATTTCCCACACCAGCTATTTTCTTTCAAATAATACCAAAATATTTATATAATGCAATCAACTTGTTTTTGAAAGCATGGAATTAACAAGGAATATTTTTTTAAATCTGTCTAATATTTGCATGCATAATCTCTTTCAAACTACCAAACAAAAATACTTTAATGATAGCAATTCACTTTGTTTTACATAATGAAAAATGCTTTCGAACATTAAGATAATTAAAGCTGGAGAAGTAATGTGTTAATCTTATATGCCATAATCTCATTGCTCCATTTTATATACTTATTGTTTTCTTGATTTTTTTCAGTGATTAGTTTACTCACTCATATATATTGTATAAAAATATATGATGAAGTTAAAAGTCATAATAGAATTCCAGTTTACTTAAAAATTATGTAAAATAGATGTACAAATAGTGGAGTATATTTATACTATTTACTTTAAAATGCTGAAAAGTTTAACCAGGATCTAATTTTAAGAATTTACTTTCATTATGTGTGTCTATATGTGTGTTCTCTGTCCATCTATCTGTCTGTCTGTCTGTCTCAAATATATATATATTTTTTTCTCTCTCTCTCTCTTTCTCTCTCTCGTGTGTGTGTGTGTGTGTGTGTGTGTGTGTATGTGTGTGTGTGCAAGATTATTTGACTCTGTGTGCAGTGTCCATGGAAACCAGAAGAGGGTGTAAGTTACCCTGGATCTAGAGTTATAAGTTGTTGTGAACTGATTGACTTGAGGGATGGGAACACACCTCTGGACCTAGGTAATGAGAGTAATATTAATCACTGAGCCACATCTCTTGCCTCAGAGCTTAATTTTTTTAATCAAGTGCATAAGAAAGATGTAATTCTAAATCAGTAAGTAGTTTCAGAGAAATGAATTTAATGAGTAAGAATAGTAGGATCTTGTAAAGACCACAACCAAACAATACTGTTAAAATCTTAAGAGTATGAGAGTAAGTCTAACCATTGAAAGTGTTATCACACATCTTAAAAGCTTTATTTTGGCATCATTGTTAAATTTGTTATTACTTAAAGTTTACTTTAATTGCTATGAACTCATTTTGTGAATTAAATATTAAAATATTAGAGAAAATAATTTGACAGAATAAATAATATAAAGTACAAAAATTAAAAAAAAAATTAAGACCAAAATTTTAAAAGACTCTGACATTTGAACTTCACATTCTCATCTTTCATATTTGAAGATAGTTTTTTGTTTGTGCATGTGTGGCTTTGAAAAGCCAAATTGTGGCTTATGTTTCTTTCCGCCCATTCCTTTCAAAACCTGTCACCATCCTGGGCTCAGCTTCTCAATTTAATGGGTAGCTTGATGCCTATTTTTAAAAAGATCCACCCCATCCCTGGCTTCTGCAGTCCCATCTGGTCGATCTGCTGCTCCCAATGTTGCAAGCAGTCAGAAGATCTGCCACGGTTACCCTTTCTCTCTCACAGAGGGCTTTTGTGCACTCTCTATTGATTGTGTTCTGATTATTTCAGCTACCTGAAGCAGCATTTACATTCTCCAACCAGTGCCCTTTGTCACCGGCAAGCCCTGAATACCTGTGTTACCCTAATGTGGTTTTCTCTAACTCTTTCTGTTTATCTAAATCTTACTTATTTCTCATGACCTGGAATAAGTCCTACCTACCTCACTGCACACTTCTTCTGATTATTTTTGCTGACACTGACCTTTCCTTTTTTTTTTCCTTCTGTTGTATATATAATCCAGTTTCACAGCCGAGCCCATGAATATTCTGTAATTATCTGCATTTTTTTCTTTCTACAAAACATTATTATCCTCTTGAAGGCACAGGTCATATTCTATATTACTTTATATTTTTTCATACTCACAACAGTAACTCACAGGTCAGGGAGGACATATAATGTGTTCCAAAGGACATAAGTTGATTTGCAGCTTCCTTATAAATCATCCACTAAAATTCTTGAAGCAATTTGATATGCAAAATATCATGCGAATATTCTGATAGTAGAAGATTGTGAACTGAACACAGGTTAAAGTTATCTTTTCACCCCTCCTTCCCTTTTCCGATAGTTTGCCCCCTTCATTCCTTTCCTCCTTCTTTCTCATTTGTTCAATAGCCCGTTGATTGATACTAGTAACATTATATTTTCTATCTAAATATCTCAATGTTTACTGTTAATCTTATCTCTCCTGAAAAGTGATACTTATGTAATTGTCACAGATAGATTGTAAAAACAATTATTATGCTCCTTTGGATGCAAATCATTTTTTCTCTGTGCAATTATTTGGAGAGAATTAATCCCTTTCAACATTCTGAAATTTGCTTGATAGTCAATCAGATATTCTCTTTCTCTTCAATATTGACAACTTCTTTTTGACCAAAATTTGGTTTAAAATCAATTCATCATCCTTTGGTCTATCCTATGTTTTATAATCTCTTACAAGATAATTTATAATTTCTTACAGGATAATTTTACCAGAAGAAAAATGTTTCAAAGTCTTTATTGATTAATCTTCTTAATTCTGCACTCCTTTCCACCTATAAATAAAACTTCTCAGTCTGTTCTGGTTTTACTTTGAGCTTAATGAAATTTTAATTTGACATTTACTCATCAAATACATGGTCTCCAAACCCCTCCAGGATTTCACATGATCGATCAATTATTTCAAAAACTACTAATAAGAATGAAATTTTCCAGTTAGGTTACCACATCAACATATGCTCAAAGTTTTCAATGAAGTGACCAAGACAATTGTCTTCCAATAAGTATTCTTCTCTTCTTTATTTAAAATTCTTAAAAACAGGTACTTCCTACCTTTATTTTAAGCCAGTTTACTTATAAACCCATAAAAGTCACGAAATAGGAGAAGCACGGTAGCTTTAACAATGGCATACAATTGAGTTTTAGCTCAATGATTCCTCAACCAGGATATGTGAACCCTCTTGCCCTCTGTTGTTGAATGATTTGAGGTAGAAATAATAACAACCTTAGAGCATTGCCTTGAGGATTGAGTCAGATAGTACGGGCAAAGCAATTAACAGCACCTGACACACACAGTAAACAATTTATTCCTTGCTTCTTATTCTTGGTTTTGTATTTTCCAGTGGTCTGCTTGTAACTTCCTTAATAAGAAATCCAATGATCTGAAACTTTTGAAGCTACTTGGCAACGCACATTTCTCTACTCTGTTCTGTAATTCAGTCATGAAATATTAACAAATAAATATGTTAGGAAGGAAAGAAAGTTTACAACATAGAGTGCTGTGTAAAATGAAGAAGTGCACATCTCTGCATAATTCTTCAAAATGGAGATTGTGAAAGTAAAAATTATGAAGTGCATAATAATGTACAAACAAGCAAATAAATACATTAACATTATTATATTAGAAAGTTGGTTTAAATATAAATAACCCATTAATTAAAAGTCACAATAGGGACTTAATTGAAAGTGATAAGACCAGATAGCTCTATAAGAATATTTCATTTAAACACAGATTGCCTTGGTACTACCTCAATATTCAAAAACAATAAGAAAATAGAGATGCCACAAGTTTGAGAACAGAGGCTATTTTACAGTGAGAATCAGACCAGCTGCAAATAAATACGAAGACTCCTTACCAACAAACAAATGACCCAAATTCTACAAACACAGAATTGATTATTGGTAAGTAGCATTGAAGACTTTAGACACTCAAACAATAAAACCGGGATATTTAAGTTTCAGTACCACTGTCAGAAATATGAACATGCTTTTCAACTGTGTTTTACTGTGTAGTCTATTGCTGTAATAAACATCTTCATGCAAGTTTATCCTCATCATGGAATCCTGAAAAGGAAATGAAGTCAAGAACTGAGAGAATCTGTCTTAATACAACTCTACTAACTTTCCCTTACCTCCCAGCTTGCTAAGTCATGTATTTTGTATAAGTCATATCAACCTGGACAGAGATGACACCACTCCCCATCAGCCGATATCTACTACATTAATTTAGCAGTCAATAAGTTGGTCAACAGGCCAGCCAGTCAAATCAAGGTAATTCTTTAATTACTATTCCTTCTTCCAAGATATGTCTATGTTTGTATTACGTTGAATAAAGCCAATAATGACAGCATGAAACACCCTAATCTGACATATATTCCATTTTTTAATAATCCTCTCCTTTCTTATAATAATTTTTAAGGTTCTGTTGCTTCCTTTAAATCTGTTTTGTCTTTATCTTGAGATTTGAGCTTCATATTCTCTTGCATCTCTTTCTGTATTCTTTCTATCCTTTTTTGAATATTACATTAACCAGCAGTTTACTAGCGTGCCATCTAAGCCTAGATTATTTTGTAACACACAATCTCTAATTTCTCACCTGGATATCTCAGTACTCCATAAGACCAAAACCCTTCCCCATCATTCACAGTAATGGCAACAAAAACAGAACCAGCATTTAAAATCCAAACAAAACAAAAACACATCTTTGTCCCCTCTTTTTTTTTTTCTTTTTGAAGGTTTCTCTGTGCACCCTTAACTGTCCCAGAACTCTCTTTGTAGGCAGACTAAAAAGCCCATATTTTATAAAATATAGAAATTTAGCTGTAGATGTAACTCAGAATTTCAAAGCATGCATTACTACTCTTCCACAGTACCAGAGTACTCACCACAGTACTCCCCTCAGGTGGCTCAGAACCACCTTTAACCCCTGCTCCAATGGATCTAAACCCTCTTGTAGCCCCTATAGACGCTGGCATTCATGTGACCATAACCACACACAGACATAGACAGACACATGATTAACAATGTGTTTTTAAAATATAAAAATTATGTCTTTGCAAATCATATTTGAAAATGTAATTATTTTTAATTAATACCATGAGTACTTAAGACTCTCATTTATTTCTATATATGAGCAAGAAAGATTTGTAATAACAGTGAAATAATTGTTTCCAGTTTGAATAATATCAGCATAATTATAACATTAGCTTTTAAGTATAAAATGGCAGCCTCAAGAGTCTAAGACAGTAAATCTAAGTGGTAAATTTAAGACAGAGTAAGAGAAGGTGATGCTTGAACAATCAAGTATAGAAGACAATGTGTAGTTTCTATTTCCCTCTTTTAAATACTCTGCCTGTATCTACAGAAAAACTATTCTATTACAAATAGATTTTCAATACAATTTCAGACATAACCAATCCTATAGGCATAATATTATTCTTCTAATTATTTAAAGCTTTAGAGTCCTTCAATATAATAAGTATAGGTATACATTTGTATGTGTATATGTAACTATATGTATCAGTATATGTATAAATGTATAACTGTATGTGTGAGTATACATGTATGTGTAAGTGCATGTGTATGTGTAAGTGTATTTGCATTTGTAAGTAGATGTGTATGTGTAAAGGTATGTATATGTGTAAGCGTATGTGTATGCTGGTGTTTAAGTACATGTGTATGTATATGAGTAAGTATGTGTATGTGTAAGTATATTTAAGTACATGTGTATGTGTATCAGTATGCGTAAATGTATGTGTATGCTGTTGTGTATGTGTAAATGTATATGTAAGATTTTGTGTATGTGTAAGAGTATAAGTTAATATGTATGTGTATAAAGATGCAGATACCTCTATGTATGTTGAGGAAAGAATAGAACATAAGAGCACTTGCATCTGTAATTCGAGAAGTTTCGGGGACATAAGACTTTCATTGTGAGTGACAGGACCTGAACTAAGGTCCTTGTGGTTATCTGCTGAGCCATAGGATACTACTCTTTACCTTCTCCTCTACATAGAAACCTTAAACATGCTATCAGTCCTGAGCTTCCTAAACAAGTTCAAGAAACTGAGGGTTTGATACTGTCCAAATATCATTTTCAGTTTCCATAATCAACTAAGAATTTAAGTAATAGAATATTTTAAATGGATTCTGTGCTCTATACTGAAGGGGATATGCATGGAAAATAAATGTATCAGTCTACTGCTGAGCATATGAACAAAAAAATGAAAACTATCTTGGCACTTTATTTGGCTAATAATCTCAGTTAGAGGAAAAAGTCAATGATTCTTCAATTTTAAGTGTGCTTAGGTAAGGTTGTATTACAAAGAAGGATAATTGATGCCTGTGCTTTAAGCACAATGGGTGTTGTTTTGTTAGATTTTTCTATCTGTCCCTCTTCTTGAACTCACACAGTACTTTTAAAACATTTTATTCATATTAAATAATGTATTTTGTATTAAATCCTTAGTCAGTGCATATAAACTTAATTATTTCACTTTTATTTTGCTGTTGATTACAGGTAATTTGTTTTGTTTTGTTTTGTTTTGTTTGGACTTATTTGTCAGTAAACATAAGTAATCTTATGAATAGATACAATTCTAATCCTCTTTTGTGCAGTGATTTTTTTCTTTTCACGTGGTTAATTATTTAAGCAATCAAGGTCAAAATTAGTTTGTTTTCCAATTGTCATATAAGCTGAACATTGACTGTGAAGATAGTAACATTAATGGAAATTTCTAATTGTGAATGTTACTACTCACTCTTGATGTTTTAAATTTTATTATCAGGAATTGGAACAACCTTAGAAAAAGAACTCTGAGATAATTTCGTAAATTGTCAAGGGGTCCTGAATCAGAGTCATTTCAGGCAATTCTAATGCTGTAATACATAGAATCCTAAAGCATGGATGGAGACAAACACACTGGGATTTCTCAGCAGCAATTTCCCACACAACATACTTATGAATAAATGACATCAGCATGACATTTTCTCCTCCAAATGTGCTATGTGTACAGGACCTTGCAGCAACCTCTTCTCAAACACTGGAGTCACAGCTTACAAATGGATAAAGGTTAGTTTTCAATTTGTCTCTGGCCCTGGTATATAAGTCAACAAGGTAACAACTACAAAACACTGGTATGGTCACTGTTAACTAAGCACTCAACATATGCTCATGTAGACTGTAAGAGGAGATACTTTGTCCTCTCAGAATTAATGTACTAGCAACACCCGTCAACATAAAAGGAAATCTAAAGGCAAGTGACAAATTGTCCATCATGAAAACTCCTGGCACACCCAGACGGTCAGAGTTCCAGCTGGCACGGGGAATGCCTCTGAGCCAGCTCTTCATGGGGGAAGGTGCTATATGACTTCATGTGAGAAAGCAACGAAAACAGATATTTGTGAATAAATATTCATTTGACAGAAAGTCAGACAAACTGCGTTTTTTTCACTCAAAGACTTGTAGTTAAGTAAAATGTGCCAAACAGAATGTCTATTTAAAGAGAAAAATGGAGAGAAAAATCTACATTTGAGTGTAAATGAAACAGATGGTGTAAATTGGTCCTTTGTTAGTCACTAAAGTTTAAATAAAAATATCCTAAATTGGAAGGTTTTTTAAGTCATTTTTATTATATATATATATATATATATATATATATATATATATATAACTTCTAACAACACCTACAACTTCTGGAATATTTTTTGCTCCTCTTTCCAAAATTCTCAAAACATACTTGTGACTCAAAGTGTTCAACCCAAACAAAATTCATGTAACACAGCTATTTTAAACTTAGAAATGTCTCAGAAATCTGATAAATATTTATTGGTTTTAGTCAAAGCCTTTAGTCAAAGCAGAATATGTAACTGTAGTCCTGGTGGGAGGGGAAGACATTTCATAAAGAGGATTTTATATTTTAAAATTATTTATAAAGTATGACATTCATTCCTCAGGAGATATTTTAAAAATACAAATATTCTGTTAACCTTTTATATTCCTTTTATTTCTTATATGTGTTTATGTGCATTAAATAGCTAGCTATGTCTGTCCTTTCTCTTCTCCCATCCTCTCTCTCAAATACAAGCACAAATATCCAACAACAACAGAGGGAGTACAGATGTGAAAGCATATCAGTGATATAAAATAATTAGCATTATTTGATTCTATAAATGACAACATTTCCATGTCAATCTGGCTGCTCTCTGGTGTCTCTTTCATTAGACTACCACTGACACATTCCCTTTAGTGCAGAGTTTTATCACAGGTTAATAAAGGAGAGATGCTTGCACATCAAAGCTAATGCCACACTATTCACAATAACTGAGCTACAGATCCAAAGGTGGTGTTCAAGGTTAGTGAATGGATTAAAAACTGGGCTTTGAACACATAATAGGTTTTTCTGCCATGAAGAAGGACAAAGTTCTGTTGTTTGTAGAAAGACGGATTCTATATGTTATCATATTAAGTAAATAAGTAAGTCTCAGAAGAACAAATTTTCTTCCATTTGTGGTTCCTAGTCTTTATAATTATGCAAAAAAAGACAGAAGAAATAAAATTGGTTACGAAAATAATGGAAAAATGTAGGAAGAACATGAAAATTGAGGCCAATGGGCATATGAGAAATAACATTATGACCAGAATATAGATTCATATCAAAACTTGAATTAAAAAATAAAAATAGGAGTTGTAATTGAGTCTACAGTGGCTATCAATAAAACTGTAAATATAATCTTCACACAAAATATAGGTAATATTCAAGCTCAACAAGGGCTGTCATGGAGGCTGTATGTTGTCAATAAGAGTGTAAATACAATCTTCACATAAAGTGCAGTTAATGTTCAAGCATATAGACTTATTATATTAGAAAAACACAGTTCCAGCTCTTCTTTCTAAAAATTCTTTATATTTCATTTTTCAGCACTGTGTTTTAGAGCATCCTATCTGAAGTAGAACTTGAGATCAAGATCATTAGTTTTTATTTTGGCTAAAGAGAATAAGGACTCAGATAAATAAATTCATTAGAATATTTCTGGAGAAAAATTAAATAGTTTCAATACGAAAAGTTGCCCTTGTACTATGAGTCCAGTTGGCCAACAGCTGTGTTGGTACAGAGAGTGATACAGTATTCAGGATTTGGAACCTAATGTTCAAGGCTCTGTTACTGGAGTGTGAATGAGAGGCAGTTAGAGCACACCTGCTTTTCTTTCCTTTTTTCTTTTTCATTTACTTTTCAGCCACTATGGGGTGAATGGACCCTATTATCCCTACTGTGCTACCAAAGTTCTAAAAGAAGAGGTCCAAATAAGCACGGGTCCGAACTCCCAAATCTCTGAGTTCAAAACAGCCTATCTTGTGTTTCTATTTGTTCATTTACTTATTTTCATTCATTCATTTATAATTTTTACTAAAAATAATTTTTCTTACATACTATATTTTGATTATAAATTCCCCACCTTCTACAACTCCTAGTTCCTTCAGATATCTCCTCCAAACTGAACCCATTTTCCTTCTGTCTCATTAGAACAAACAGTATTCTAAGTGATAATAATAAAATAGAACGTAATTAGATAAAAGAAAATCTATCACATCTGAGTTAAATAAGACAAGTGTAGAAAAGAAAAGGATTCCAAGAAAGAGCACAAGAATCAAAGAACCACTTGTTCACAAACTCAGGAATCCCATAAAAAGACTAACTTAGCAGCCATAATATTTACAGAGGACCTGATGCAGACCGAGGCAGGTCTAATGCATGCTGTTTCAGTTCTGTGAGTTCTTACTGGGTCTTCTCTGCAGTCCTCCATCACTTTCGGCCCTTACACTCTTTCTGCCTTCTCTGCCATGGGACTCCCTGAGCCCTGAGGGGAGGGTGTTGATGGAGAGATCCCACTTAGGGTGGAAGACACGGGGATCTCTCACTCTCTGCATAAGATCCAGCTCTGGGTCTTTGCATTTGCTCTCTGATTTTCATCTTTTCTTTCTTATAAGACTTTTTATCAAGAATCAGAAAGAAGACTACCATATAATTTGTTCCATGCTGAATTTTAGCATACAGCAATAGGAGTGCGCAAACAAATTGTCTGTTTTAGAGTTTTAGGATATGCTGAAAATTTTCCATATGTATCTTTTTTAGATAACCAAATACATCTCTCCAAGGGAATAAACTTGAGAGCATAAAACAGAACATTGAAGTACCAGGTTTTTTATTGTTCAAATCAGTACTATTTTCTCTCAAAGGGAAAAAGGAATATAAAGACTCTGTACTCTGCATGAGCACCTCAGCAGCATCCAACTTTGAAGTGCACAACTGAGTGTAGAACCAGGTAGCCATTTTGAGACACATCCCTGATACTATTCCAATTCTGCTGGGTCTCACAAGCTCTTCTCAAGCAATGAGAAATGTAATAAATGTAAAAACAAAATGAGCAAATGCAGCAGGAATACTGGGCACTTTGATTATTGGATGAACAAGTTTTCTGATACTTGCTTGGGACCCCAGTGGAGGAGATAGGGGAAGGACTGAAGAAGCTGAAGTAGTTTATAACCCCACAGGAAGAACAAAAATATCAACCAACCATGAACCCCCCACACTCAGAGCTCACAACCAAAGAGTACACATGAAGGGACCCATGGCTCCAGCTGCATATGTAGCAGAGAATGGCCTTATCTGGCATCAATGGGAGGGGAGGCCCTTGGTCCTGTGAAGGCTCAATGCTCCAATGTAGGGGAATGCCAGGGCAGTGAACCTGGAGTGGGTGGGTGGGGGGAACCCTAATAGAAACAGGGGTAATGGGGAGGGGATAGGAGGTTTGCAGAGGGGAACTTGGAAAGGGGATAATATTTGAAATGTAAAAACATAAAATAACCAACAAGAAAAAAGAAAAAAAAAAAGGATGCTTCTCTTCAGCCTCTTCCTGGTTTTAGCAGTCTCACACTTAGAAATCTCACTGTGTACTCTTACGTCACTCTCAGCCCAGTCAAGCTCTCACTCCATTTGTTTCCATAAGATAAATCCTCTAATAAAGCCATCACATACATAAATCTCTATGTCAGATTTGTGCCAGTTTTGAACTATTGTATTACATTATTTTTGCATTTATAATCATATACACATGTGTGTGTGTGTGTGTGTGTATTCTGCAAAGGTAGAGAAAAATTTTACATGTCATTGACTTTTATCAAAAAATTAGATATATGTATAATTACAAATGCACTGGTATTCTCCTAGAGTATATAGTATAGCTATATATGCTGCCTTGTTCACTTTAGAGATAACTTACGATTGTAATAAGGAGTTGTTACAGAAGGGGCATCATAGTGTACATCATGTACACTAATGCACTGATTTCCATAAGACGTACTCCATCTTCTTCTAAATAACAGAATACCCATTCCCCAATATAAGCATTCAATTTGTTTCCCTTTTAACGACTCTTCGTGACTTTCACAGAATGTACCCCAAATACTCTCGTCTTCACATCCTTTTTTATCCACCTTCTGTACTTGTAACCTCCACACAAAATGAAAATCAAATCTCATCTTAGGGTGTCCTGGTGCATCCCATTGTAGACTCCTTGTCATGTATCTTTACTTTTAAATGGTCATTGCAATGATTCATTTGTCTGTTTCAAGGCCTCTGGCTACTGCTCTTCCATCAGCACTAGATCCATACTGAAATCCCCGCTCCCAGCTACCTTGTTGCTCTGTGTCATGGAGAATCAGCAGCTTTGGGTCTGCACTGGCTCTTTCTTGCACTCCTAGAAGTTCATGGATGAGGTAGAGGTTGGCCTGGGCCAACTCAAAGCCCTGGATATAGGCCTAGGTGGTAGTTAAGTTAATTAGCCTGCCAGGTCGACCCCACCCACACCATTAGGGTAAGCTCTCTAGCACTACTCCAAGCTCACCCAATGCTGCAGCAAACTCAATTTGTGGCCAACTCACCTATACCCATGCCGTCTGAGCTGGCTCTACTGTTCTGCAGCTGCAAGAGGGTGGGGCACAGTTCTCAACCTTGCTATAACAAGGGAAGGATGTGGCTTGTCTTGCCCAAGCTTCTGACATCAGAGCCAGCTCTAGTATATGTCCCAGGCTATATGCAAATACAGCTTTCTAAAGTATAGCAGGCAGTGAGATATAGGGCCAGCCCTCCATAGTTCACAGATCTCGACAGGGTCCTGCCAAGACAAGTTATACCCACATTGACTTTACTTTAATATGAATCATGGATACCAACACAGATCCTGACTTTCACATGTCCATGGACCCCAGACACAGCCCTCAGTGGCAGTAAGGGCTAAGATCTCACCATGATCTCAGATGGCAGGGCAAGCTACTCACAACAGAATTTTCCTCTCCACCTTCAAATCTTCATAATGCTCAAACTGTTCTACATGTGGTAAGGGGGATCTGGGTGTCTTCCACATACCTAAATTCTATGGCATGACAGAGTGCCAGCCTCTTGATAGCTTCCCCTCTCTTTAACCATAAAACCCTTTAGGGTTTAAAATTTAAAAACATTCTAATTAAGGAATCTAATTATGTGTTGGTAATCAATAATAAATATTAAATTCACAATTTTATTTTCATATATATATATATATATAGTAGTTTTTTAAACCTATACTGGTGGCTTTCATTCCAGCATATTTATACCTTTATTAACAAGTGGTAGATAAAATGACCCTGAAACAATAATTTTAAAATATTACTAATATTCCCATGAGGTGGAAAGAACCCCACTTCAACTCATGTCATACATTGTAAACAGATATGAAGTTAGTTCACACCTAAATTAGAGCATTTGTTTCATAATCCCCCAAACAATTAAATCTCACTTTAGATTATCAATAACACTCCCTCTCCTTTTGCTAACTTAATTGAAAATGTTTTCATTTCATGTAATACTCTAATTCTCGAAGACTCTGTATCAAAGTCTTCATTATCCTCGCATATGAGGTCCATCCATGTTGATGAAAGAAGATCACGGACTATACACAGGTAGGCACAGAGTACTGCGGGCTAGTGAATCTCTAATTATTCCTAAGGTCATCAGGGTTTCCAGTCTTCTAGAGGAGACTGCTGCTTTGCTTTTTAAATAATCATAAGATTATTCAAAGGGCACCCTGGGATGCTATTAGTGTAATTCGCAAAGCCACAAATTAGCATAAAATTCTGATTAATCTATTCAGCAATTGTTCATTATATTTTACACTCTAGAACTAAAGTTGATGAAAAACTACTTTAAAAGACGTCCACTATCTGTAACTCAAATTAGTGAAAGACAATATACTTAAATGAAGAAAGTTCATTGTGATAATTATTGACTCACAATGACAAATAATGTGTCCTTTGAGCCTAAACATGAGAACAATTAACCATGCTTTAAATAATTTGTGAGGCTACCTGTGGAAAGATGTCGGCCTGGGGTTTGTATTTTTATGGATGTATTTGTATTTTGAACATTTGCATTGTATTTTTATGGGTGAAAACACGGGAACTAAAAATTAGCAATGGTTGTTTATAGTAACATAACTGTACATGTGGAATAAAGTCAATTCTAAACTAACAAGAAGCCCACTGCAGCTAGGCTATCAATAAGACTGATGGGTTGATGGGGCAATTTAAACTGTACAGTGCATCATATCTAGAAAGATTTCCCATGTAGTTATAAGAAATTTGCAATTTTCCTTATTAAGAGAAGGAGCAAAATTAACAACAGTTTAGTCAGGAGCCCTTGAATTGCTGAGTTGTTTTCTCTAGGTTTTATGTTTTTAATTGTTAATATGAAAAATAATTTCTATTTTCTTAATAGCTGAATAGATCAATCAGCAAAATTATGGAATCTATAATGCTCTAAAAAGAGAAAAAATGTATTTCTCCATAATTTTCTGACAAATTGTTTATAGAGTTCTTTAAAAATTGCCCTTTTAATCTAATCATGTAGTAAAAACATTCAAATATATAGGCAAGGCACACATACGCTTTCTATGACATGTGCTATTCAGAAATGCAAAACCTTGATAGACAAGTGAGGGGGAAGAAGAGGGGGAAAGAGAGGGGGAAAGGGAGGGGGAAAAGGGAGGGGCAAGAAAAAAGTACTATTGTTGGGGGTGACAGGGAGTGGGGACAGTGAGCGCGATGTAAAGTGAGTAAATTTTTAAAAATGAGAAAAAATGGTAAGCAAACACTTTCTGAAAAGGGACTGCGAACAGAGCTCATCAACAATAGCTTGCACTTTACCAGCGAGATGAGGCTACCTTGTGAACTATGCATAAGGTTGGTCTCTGTGGCTTCACATGGTAAAATAGAGTAAAATCTCCTAAGATAGTCAGCTTTTCTTCAAGATTTTATACCAAGATAAATCTGGGCTGCCATACACCTCTTCTTCTGCTTTAGAAATGTAGAGGGAGAATGATCAGAAGTTCAAGTTCATCCTTTTCTACATGAAAACACTAAGGCCATTCTGTGCTACCTGAGACTCTGACTCCAATGAAAACCAAAACAAATGTCTTAGCTCGCGCATGAAAGCAGGGCCTCTTGGCTCATCCACTTCCAAAGAGAACTTCTGTCAATACTATTACACTGGAAATTAAATTTCAAAGTGTGTTTGGGAGGGAACAAAAGTATCTGAGCACTTATTTCCTCCTCTTAATTCATTTTCTTATTGGAGTCAGCTTTGAAGGTTGAAATTATTTGTCTTCTGTGTTCAGCTGAGCCTGTGTCAACTTCTCCCGGGTCACAAACCCCAGTGGAATCATGTTTTGTAACTGGCTTCAAAATTGCTCCAAAGAAATAACAAAATGTAATAGAAATAATAATTAAGGTATATGATGAATGATGGTAAAGCAAGGTCTAGAATACCTTTTCAATAAATCAAATCCAATTGTCTGAGAAACTGTTAATTGATTTCCAAAGTGGTTGTACAAGTTTGCACTCCTACCAGCAATGGAGGAGTGTTGCCCTGTTACACTGAACTTTTAGGTAAAACAGGAAGGCGTGGATGAAGAAGATCCACACAGTGTGAGGGAACAGTAAGAAATAAGGTTATCACTTTTGCTAGCTAGAAACTAACTGAATTTAAGCGTATAGTCTAAGTTGCCCACAGACATATTTATGTTTATGATTTTAAGCTTCAATATTTTCTGACTTTTTTCCCTAATATAGGTGATGCAAATTTGCTGAGTACAGTCTTCCATGGAGTTATTGTAAATCTGATTCTCACACTTATACTACAAAATAATAAAAAAAAATTTTTGGAGTGATTGAGTAAACAGTGACCCACAAAACTACATATTTCTGTTGGAAAAGATTAACCAGTCCTTTACTAGAATTGTAACTTTCTTTAATGTAAAGATACAAAATGTTTTTGAAAATGAAGGATTTTTACAAATAACCTCAAAGGAATGGTACTAATGTGTTAACAAGCAAATAGCAGTGATTTTTTTGGCAAATGGAGTAGGGAGATGGTCTAGACGGCAGAGGCTAGTTTCTGTCACTGTAACCCACATATGAACAGGCTAAACTCAGTGCAATGATAGCAATCAGCTGTAATCCTAGGATGCGCAGTGCTCCTAAGTAGATGACTCAGCCTATTTTGTGAGTACCAATCCTATGACACATCATTTCCAAACAAGGAGTCAAACAAACAAAACTCCCCCAAAGAAAGAACAAATCCATTAGAACACCCACGGGGTTTAAAGAACAATATCTAAGGTGTTCTTCTGGTCTGCACATAAAAATGCTTACACTCAAACATTCACAGATATCATGTACTTGTCTACATACTTATACACATGAACCTGTGCAATGTAAGTAAATAATTTCCAAGTCAATCATGTCCAAATAAAAGTATTATATCATGAGTTGTCTCGATATATGTTACAATACTAATTATTCCTAAATCTGGTGAATAGTTGATTTGATATTGCTTTGCTTGCTATTTTGTGTTTAAGTGGACTGAAAACACATGTAGAAAGCCTTGAAATGGCTAAACTCCTCCACATTCTTGAGCATACTTTCCCTGGATTTGTTAAGGAATTACGATGCTATTCAGCTGAAAACAAGACAATGTTGATGTCTCTCAATTTATCAAAAGTTCATGATGGCTTGGGAACCATAAGGAGGCCCCTGGCAATTCACCTAGGTACCCTTCACGTTTCTTCACTTTCTTCGCTTCTGGTATATTTCAGGGCACAAACAAATCAAGTGGGATCCAGTGTTGAGAAATACAGTTCAGGTGAAAAGCAAGGTAAAAATAGATGCACATATCTGTTAGGAAATTCTGATATATTTATAGATATTCTAAATCCTCCCAAATTTTTTATTTTATTAAAAACTCATATTATCTTTTTCTGACAAATTTTACTAAACGTCAGGGTCAGTTTGTATTGTAAAGTTCATGGGAAAATATGATGAGCAGGTACCTTGTTTTCAGCCTGCACAGAGCATTACAAAGTTCACATAAGCCTGGGATCTCATTAAAATAAAACTCGAAAAGCATCACAGCGATCAGTCTAAAACATACGATGCTTATTTTGTTCAAGAATCTGTTTTAAGAGCTTTAAAAATATCATCACATTTCCACTTTCCAACTGTCCTCACAGGTAGGAAATGAAATTGTTATCATTCCCACTTTCCAGATGGAGTAAGTTTATGTCACTTAGCTCCTGGGAAGTTAAGTCACTTGCCTAAGTCATGCAGATGGTAGAAATGGAGATGAAACTTAAGGCAGGGTGTCTAGACTCAAGCAAACATTTACCCACCACAATCTACTGACATTTCATATACTTTAGAATACCAAATACTTCATGTGGATATTGCACTATTATATGCTGAATTATTTTTACATATCTATACCTATCTATCCTTTTTTTCCTTATTTTGCTGTACCATTATTTTGCTGTACCGTTTCTTGACAAAGAATAGTTTGTTTAACTTTCTTTCTTGTCATCTGTAATGAGATAAGTTAATGTCAATAGGCAAATAGAAAGAGGGATGGTTTCTCTACTCTTGTAGAATCTTTTTTAAAAGGGCCCTTGTCCTCCAAGTAGAGTAAAGTCATGTTCTTCTGAATTTGGGCTTAAGTAGCAAACTTGCGAAGTTTGCTCAGAGAAAACCTGACAGCAGAGGTATAATAATTTTTATTTGGTGAAAGCAGTACTGCATGTGCCCTCGAATAAACTCAGTTTTCACAATGTGTGTCACAGATGGATGGTATTAAGCATGTGTGCCATCTGGTGACTTCCTATTTTAGCTAATAATTTTTGTTAAGTAGATTCTAAGTCTTCAAAATTATTATTTTCATGTGGCATCCTCTAAATTTGGGAGAATTGGGGCAAAGTATTAATTGTCCCTCCCTAATTATAGTCTGTGGCTTGGGTCTAAAACTCAAAGAACAAACATCAGGCTCCAACAAAGTATTGAGTAAGCGAGGAAAGTGATGGGTGGTGAGCTCTGAATGGTCAAACTTTGGAACGTTCAGTGTTCAGCCCCATGAGAAGATCAACAGCGAGGAGATTATTCAGTTCTTCATCAATGACTGTAGTGGAGCATCTAGAAATACACAGATTTAATTTGCCTGAGAATCATCAAAGATTGCATGGGCATTAGTTATCTATTTACTTTATGTAAAAACATGTGATTTTCTGCTTTTTTCATTAAATTAAAACTTTTAAGTATCTTTCTAATTCTTGTGAGAGACGACCTACAGGGGTAAAAGATTTCATGGTTCTACAAAGTAGTTTGTGAAGAGTCACATACCTGACAAAGTGTTCACACTATTCTGATGTTATGAAGTAAATAATTTGTATTTGATTCAAGAGATGACCCTTAAAGCATGATGTTTTGATATTTAATATTAATTCATTAATTTTAGACTAAAACCTAATCATACTTAATGTTCACAAAAATATCCCACACAAAAAATATTATTCCAATTCTCAACTTTATAAAAGCTAACATTTGATTTTGAGCTCGTTATTCTTTACAAAACTGGTTATCTTGAACTGGTAGCATGAAAAAATGCAAGGATTCCTACAATAAGTATATTCTTTGAATTTTTAATATTTTAAGCTTCAGAGCATCATAAAATATAATACCAGACTCACTCTGCCCTTTATTCTTTCAATGGTTAAATAAATAATAAGAAAAAGGGCACAGTTTGTATTAAGAATCAAATATTGAAATATAGACATCTGTGTAGTATATTTCTCAAGCTTTTATAAATATGTTTCTTTGAGTAAGTGACCACAGTATACCTAAGATCTCATTCTCAGAGAAAAAAGTCTATGTCTTATGTAAACTTATCCAATCAGGTTAAGTAGGCAACCTTTCATAGAGTGATTCATAGATATTTGTCCATTTGCTAATCAGGGGCCTTAGAGGTCATTTTCCTCAGACTCTCTAATAATCACCAAATAATTAAAGATCTCAGATTCCTATATCCAGCTAGATAGAATTTTTGTATGTTTCATTTTGTGTAAATGAATGTGAGACAAGACATTTCTTTTGAAGAAATGAACTGTAAAGTCCTCCACTACAATGTAATTCCTATTTCTTTTAATTACATGGTACTTTTATTCAATTAAAACTCAAATGAAGAAAGGGCCAGTTCAGTTCTGATCTGTGGCTACACAACTTCCAAACAGTAATTGACCCAGATGATTTTTTGAAAGCCTTTTACAATTACCACATAAAATATAAAAATCGAAAATAACAGGCAACATGTAATGTTTTTAAACATGTGGATACTGCGCAATAGTTAATTCAATTTAAACATATTGATCATGTGACTTCAGCTGTGGTTTCCTCACATTGTAAGTGGTATGAATGGGAGCCATCAATAGAGAGCATCTAATATACAGACTTCTAAGCTCCCCACAGGTGCTCTTTCTACTTGATGAACAAGTCACAGATTTTCTATGCCCGACTTAACAATGGCAAATACCTTGCCTGTGTTCAAATAAATTCTAGGGCTCGAAGGGGAAGGAATGAGGAAAATCAGGGGTTGATTTACCATCGACTGCCAACCCTGCTGAAAGTGAAAAGGCTTTTGACAGAGCTACATCTCCTCAGCACTGCTGTAGATGGGCACCACATGCCATTTTAGCACCTCATTATCAGTAGTCAGAAAGGCGAACAGCGTCAATAGAACAGGCCATTTTTATAGAGAACTTGGAAATATGCTCTCTTTAATGATATGCTTAAAGTGTAAATCAAGTTTAATTTTCTCTTCCTCTTGCTCCTTGAAGCAACTTTGGAACTCAAACAGTGAGCTGTTTTCTTCTTGAAATGATATTAAATTAATTTTCAGAGCATGTATAGTAATTTAGAAACCATAGAGTTCCGAGTTAAAGAATGAATTCAGAAATTTTCAAGCAGCTTAACATTTGAGGGCAAGGAACCTGGTTTAATAAAATTTACCTGATTGTATGGATGTATAATTGTCACAATAGAAATTCATCAAGCCAAGGTTAAACTGTGTATGTGTCTGTATTAAGTGAATATTAACTGACAGTGATTTAATTGATATCTCCCATTGAAAACACTTCCATAAAACTAAATTGGAGATAAAGAAATAAAGTCAACAATGAGAAAACAAAATTAAATATAAAATGCTTCCTAGCCAAATAATAATATAGAGAATAATAAATGGTCAGATGAATCATGTTTGTGTTAAATGAAAGACCAGACTTAACTTTTGATGGAGAAGAATAACTATCTATGACCAAGTGTTTTCTTAAAACACTTTCCTCAAAACAAAACATAAACAAATAGGACACACAGAAAACAAAAAAGAAATGATCAATAGTTAGGACACATTTGCCAGTCATGACCCAGGAGGATCATGATCTCTCCTAGTATTTTTGGCTATTTCCACATGCAGAAACTGCTTCGATTGACTTGACCAGACAAAACAGATCATTGATTTTCTTTGCCAAGCTCATTCTGGACCACAGTATCCTGTACCCCTGCTGCTTCTACTATTTTGAATCAAGTATAAAGGAGAAACAGATAGGTAGAAGCAAGAATCACAGTTTATGTGGATATGCCATTTAGTGAGTCATGTAGATCATCCCTTTGATATAAGAAATAAACCCACTGGATGCTGAAAAACTAATTGTTATTAGCATCACAGCAAAATGAGATACCTCCTTTTGGGTTTACAGCCGCATAAGAACAATACGAACGAATCAGAGATCCCAGGGACTAAACCACTACCCAAAGACTACACATGGACTCTCCCATGTCTCCAGCTGCATATATAGCAGAGCATGGCCTTGCTGGGTACCAATGGGAGGAGAAGCCCTTGGTTCTGTCAAGGTTGGATGAACCCCCCCAATTTAGGGGAATGTCAGTGTGGGGAGGTGGGAATAGGGGGTGGTTGAGGAGGGGGAACATCCTTATAGAAGAAGGGGAGGTGGATGGAATAGGGGACTTATGGCCAGGAAACTGTAAAACAGAATAACATATGAAGTGTAAATAAAAAAAATATCCAATTAAAAAAAAAGACAAATTTTCATGTTCCAGAAAGCCAATTAACCACCCACATACTCATATAAAAAAAAATAAAACAATTTTACTTTTGGGGAATATTATTGGGTATGCTCTTTCTAATCAACCATCTTATAGTAATATAATATACGTATAATATTATAATATATTCATACCTGCATGTATATATACATATATATATATATATATATATATCATATGTATGTTTATATATCCTTACCTGCATGTCAATGTTTATTTTCTTAATACGGACATTAATTATTTAACATTTCAGTTGAGGAACTAGAATACAGGGACCTTGCCAGGATTGCTGTATTTCTGTTACTTTCTTCTATTTCTTTGATCAAGTTGCATTTATAGTAAAGTTATAGGAACATAACAAGCCTTTACTTATATTGTGTGCAAAGTAGCACACATATCTATACTCATTACCATATCTATAACTCATTATGAGAAAAGGTACTAGTAAGATAAATTATTGGCCCAAACTCTTTGCAACTTTTTTTCTTTTTTATTAGATTTTTTAAATTTCTAATGTTATTCCCTTTCCCAGTTTCCTGCACATAAGCCCCCTATCCCATCCCCTTCCCTTTCTTCTATAAGGGTGTTCCCTTCCCCATCCATTCCCCCTTCCTGCCCCACCCAAGACATTCCTGTGCACTGGGGGTCCAATCTTGGCAAGACCAAGGGCTTCTCCTTCCATTGGTGCCTGACAAGGCCATCCTCTGCTACATATGCAGTTGAAGCCATAGGTCTGTCCATGTATAGTCTTCAGGTAGTGGTTTAGTCCCTGGATGCTCTGGTTGGTTGGCATTGTTTTTCTTATGGGGTTGCAAGACCCTTCAGCTCTTTCAATCCTTTCTCTAAGTCCTCCAACAGGGGTCCCGTTCTCAGTTATATGGATTGTTGCTAGCATTCACCACTGTATTTGACATGCTCTGGCTGTGTCTCTCAAGAGACATCTATAACCTGTTCCTGTCAGCATGTACTCCT
Organism: Rattus rattus; assembly: GCF_011064425.1. Classification (NCBI taxonomy): domain Eukaryota; kingdom Metazoa; phylum Chordata; class Mammalia; order Rodentia; family Muridae; genus Rattus; species Rattus rattus. The sequence continues at coordinate 74,373,627 of NC_046157.1, forward strand.
TAGGTTCATCAATCTTATCTAGTTTTGGTGGCTGTTTATATATTGGCCACGTGTGGACAGGTTCTGAATGGCTGTTCCTTCAGTCTCTGCTCCAAACTTTGTCTCCATATTCCCCTCCTATGAATATTTTTGTTCCCCCTTTTAAGAAGCAGTTAAGCATCTCACTTTGTTCATCCTTCCTCTTGAGCTTCATGAGCTAATTTTTTAAAATTTATATTGATAGAAATTTTTATAATAAAATTAGAATTCTAAAACATGTATTATATTGCCTTTTGTTTTATTTTATTACTGTAAAATTAATTTAATTTAATTTTATTTTATTTTTGATTTTTGTTATTTTATTTATTTATATCCCATCATAGCCCCACCTCACCCCCACAGGTCCTAAGCCTTATGCCTTCAGTTTTTAATCACAGGTAATTACATATGTAGGAGGGTCAAAATTTCAAGAGAATAAACTTTGGAAATGGACTAACTTAAAAACACCTTGGGGTGTGCACAGAATGCAATCACAACCTATAAAACAAGTCTGGACGATCTAGACCAGGACACTCATGAAGTGAGCCTCTCACTGCCACCAGAACAGGTGCTCTTATATATTTACTATTCTCAATTCCCAAAGTCCTTCAAAAGGCACATTTTCAGAGCAAGAACACAAGTTTATTCCTGAAAACTATGTTGAGCAACTTTAATTTCACAAGAATGTGAATCTGTGAAAGTGAAGATGAAGGAGGTGGAGGGTTAGAGTGAAAGAAAATAAAATGTTCAGGAAAACAACAGAAAGAATTCATTTGTGTTTTACCTACATCCTGAATTTTAGCCAGACAAACATTGTGGTTAATTGTCATTCCTCGTGATTTACATTGAAAAGTGAGAATATGTTAATATCGCTGGTTTTGTTGAAAATATTTTCTGGGACTTTGAGCTGGGATTCTTCTTCTCCTTCTCCTTCTCCTTCTCCTTCTCCTTCTCCTTCTCCTCCTCCTCCTCCTCCTCCTCCTCCTCCTCCTCCTCCTCCTCCTCCTCCTCCTCCTCCTCTTCCTCCTCCTCCTTCTTCTTCTATTGCTATTATTGTTAAGTTGGAGCTTTTCATTGTTTTCCATATTTCCTTGATATTTTGTGAGGAATTTTTTTAGATTTAACATTTTCTTTAACGCATGTTTTCATTTCTTATATGATAACTTCAATGCCAGTGGTTCTGTCTTCCACCTCTTGTTTTGTTGGTGAAGCTTCCCCCTGTAGTTCCAGCTTGAATTCTTATATTTTTTATTTCCAGATTCTCCTCTTTTTCTTCTATTTTCCATTTTCATGTCATAAACAGTTTTATTCATTTAGTTCAAATGTATGTTTGTATTTTCTGGGCTTTCTTTAGGGGGTTTATTTATCAAATCATTTATACACACTTGGCTGTCTTGGAGCTTGCTCTGTAGATCAGGGTTGACATAGAACTCACAGTGGTGTGTCTGCCTCTGCCTTTTGAGTGTTGGAATTAAAGACATATGCCACTGTTGCTAAACTCGGGCTACGTTTGTGTGTTTCTGTGTGTGTCATTTATGTTTCTGTTGTGTGCTTATTTTTGTCTGTATGTTTGTCTGTTCGTTTGTTTCTCACAAGTCTTTAATCACTGTACTTAGGCAGTCAGATCTCTGTCTTTGGAGCTAGCCTTGTCTATCATTTTCATACAGTTGGCTTTAATGTATTTTTCTTGTCCTTTACTATGTTAGAATATTCCATGTCTGCTGAGGTAGTATAGGTGGACTCTAATGGAGATGCAATTCCCTGGCTGGTATTGATTATGCTCTCCTGTTGGTATCTATTCATCTAGATTTATAATTGTTATAGGTCTAGTTCTGATTCTGAAATTGCCTTTGTTGGGAGGGTTTTTTGATCACTGGTTTCTGTTTCCTCTCTGGGTTTTTAGAGATATGATGGTTATTTGTTACTCTTTTACTGTCCTGTTGAGCTGGTGTATTCACAGGACATGGCTGCTGGTGTTGAAGACTAGTATCTGGTCAAAGTGATCTATAGTTTAGCAGTGGGTTTCTGCGGGAACTGAGACCAGTTTAGCTTCATTATACTCAACAAGGGGCCTAACTGACTTAAAATACATGTAGATTAATGATAAGCTGTATCTGTGCTCTTATATTCAATAACAAAGAGTAAGAAACATTTCACTAAAAATTAACTGAATCCTTATATTTTGAGTCAATATTATTAGCACTGCAGAACATGGACTGAGTTTTTCTCATATGCAGAAGTTAATATATTCATTCAGAATAACTTAACTTTTCCAATCTGGAACCTCCATAGCGTATAAGCTAGGACCCTTTATCACTTCAAACATATGTAGAACCAGCCTTCAGTCTATTTACACTTAAATGCATTGAGTTTCCATTTTAAAAAAATTGTAGCAAGTTGCAGCAAGTCTAAGAAGTGTAAGAGCACACCTCCTCATGACAATAAGGTTAAATGCACCAAATTGATGCCACTATGCAGACACAGAATCAGAAATGGTGACATTAGGAAGTCAATGACAGTCAAAACTCATCAGCAGACAAGCAGAATAGCAGTTTTACTGTTAAAAGGAATATTTTCGCTGTTCTCACTTTTTCTGAGTGAAAAATTAGTAATGAGATTAAAGTTGAAAAAAATTCTCTGGCCCAAAGTCTTGTGCGATGACAGTAAAACATGTTAATTTCTTGACAAGCTGAGAAGGAAGGATAAAACCCTGTGCTTGTAGTTGAATCTGGACTTGTTTCAAAGCTGGGGAAGGAACTCAAATTTATACAATCTCAGAATGAATGTCTTCTTAAAGTAGGAGAAGCCTACTTTAGCCATTGTTGAGAGCATGATCCTCCGGTCCTGTCACTAGAACCTCACCCTCCATTGTTTTGCAGTATCCTCCTCTATTTCTGACATTAGACCACCCCCTCATTGATTCACAGTGTGAAAGTCTGTGTGTTCTGCTTTCCAATCTGCTTCCCAGGGTTATCCAGGCCATGCCTGGCTCCAGAAATCTAAGCATGCAAAGCTGCCCAACACCCACATAAAAGGACCATGTGTGACCTAAGACTGGTGTCATTACAAATCAAGGGAGAATTTTAGAGGAAAATTGGCTCTAAGCAACATGTCCCACAGAGTCAATGAAATAATATGCACATACGTGGAATATATATCTACCCATACAGTTTAATTATCATAAAATTAGAACTATTCAAGTTGTTCCTACCAACCAGTTTCCTCTCACAACTAGCTTTCCCTCTCGCTCTAATTTTTCCTCAGTGAAGACATAACAAGACAGGCCATCTTCTCAGCTCTACAACACTTAGACATTTGCTCCCTCTCATGCTTTTGCTTCCTTCTCTAAATGAATCTTCTGCTTGCTGGCTGGCTGTTGCAGCTGTATATGAATTCATTACTGCAAGAACAAGAACCTTGACAGAGAGTGCATGCCCTCCAGATGAACATGCACTGCTTCAACAACACTTTAAGATGGTTGTCATGAGGCAATGAAAAGTCTAACATAATATGCGGCTAAATTTTTAGGTTAACAATTAATAAGGTATTTTGTATTGAAAAATAATTCATCAAAAATGCTCTAAGCAACCACCCTTTCAATCTTCTTTTAATTAAGCCAACTTATTTTTGTAGTAATTAAAAGTGTACTGTAAGAAACTTATTAAGAGCAAAATTCCCATGCAGTGATACTAGCCAGAATCAAAATCTGTGCATCTCAGCAAACGTCCAGCCATGAGAAGAGTCCTTTGGAAGCAGGGGAGCTTCATATTGGATTTGATACTTTCATTCAATCACTTAATATTTGCCCATACCCACCTCTTCATAAAATTTCTATGACAGAATTTTAAATTTTAAAACGTAGATTTATAACCTTTCTTTCCTAATTCAAATGTCCTCAAGCAACAGATGTCCTTTGACTTTCTCTATACTATGTCATTCATTATACCCACCTATGAATTTGTTTATGTTTTGTTTACACAACACACACACACACACACACACACACACCATGCACAGAAACACACATGAACACAAACATGCACACAGGGAAAAAAATATGTGCACAATGCTAGGGTTTACTTATGAGAGAGAACACAAAGGCAGGTTTTCTTTTTCTTTTTTTTTCTGAGAGTGTTTTACCTGGTTGGATATTATACAGTCTAAGTTGATTAATCCAATCAATTTTTCTTTCAAATGTGTGATTTAATTTTCTCTCTGTGTATATGTATATGTAGAGAACTGCGTGTGTATTTCAGTGTATTCAAGCTCTTACCCCCAGCTCTTTCCAAGGCTAACTCCTGTACTAAGGCGATCAAACTGGTCCTGTACCTAGGCCAATTTGAACAACACAGATAATCAGGAATGTGTAATCATTCACTGAGTAATAGTCAACAGTGACTACACTCTTATAGAAAACTGATCTCTCTTGGAGAAGTTACAAACTGCTGATAGCTTCAACACCATAGGTGGGATGTACAGTTACCCTCCACACTCTAGCTTGTGTTCTGGCTTTGTCATGGACGGGTATTAGCCATGCTTTTCCAAACTCTGAGTTCATATCTCTATCAGAATGAAAGCTTCATTGTTTGTCAGCCTTTGTTAAAACTGAGGTTCTTTTTTTTCCAGTTTAGGTTTGTCTAAGAAATCATGGAACTAATTTAGAATGTAGACCCAGAAAGTAAAAGTGTAATAGAGATGATGATGATGATGATGATGATGATGATGATGATGATGATAAATAGACCATTGTAAAACTCTAAGACCTACTTCATTATTGGAAATTACAAAAAGGAAATTTTCCTTAATCTTCTCATAGTTTTGCTTAAAGAAAGTTTTTAAAGTCAAACATTAAGACAAAAATAAGGAGATAAGAAATGGCATGATGTATAATCACCTTCCAGTGAAGCCATTATAGCTGAATCATTCTGTTCTCCTTCTTCCACAGAGATTCTAATGGCTCCATACTATGCAAGCAAGTGAGACTAATAATAGAATCCATCCTCATAAGAATGCCATTAAGGCTACGGATGACAGTAGGAGCAAGAGGAGAAACAATACTCTCCATGAATCACTCTGACCTAGAAGACTGAAAGAAACACAAAAGCAACCAGGAGGATGCCACTAGCAACATCCTCAGGAGACATAAAGGCTTGTAGTAGCCGTAAGCATTGCACATGCAGAGGCGAGACTGGCCATAAAGTGTACCCAAACCACTGGAGTTGAGGAAGGTATCAAAGAGCTAAAATGCTAAGTCTCAGCATTGATTTGTAAAAGATAACATCAGAATGTGACCTGTCATGATTCAACAACTCACAGAAACTGTTCCTTGCCAATTAAATGTTAGAATAGCATAAATTGAGTTGTGTATATCATTTCATAGGTCATTATAAGAGGAAAATAGAACAGAACAGCTGACTTTCTTATTCAATAATATAGAAAACATGAAAATCTTAAGCATTATTACTGTGAATTAATTGCTTTTTTGTAGAACCAAAGTATGGATGCTCTCATATGCTTCTGTATTTCACCAACCCAGTCCTAAACATTTTATTGTATTTCCTCATTTAACTTATTTTTAAAATGATGACTTCTTATAAATATCCATGAGATGGGTGTGCTCTGAGATGCTCTGCCACAGCCTGACTGACACCAATGAGGATGCTTGCAGCTAACCATGGGATGGAACAAAGGGATCCCCATGGAGGAGTTAAAGAAAACCTGAAGGAGATGAAGGGGTTTGCAATACCATAGGAAGAATAACAATATCAACCAACCAGAACTCCAGAGCTCCCAGGGACTAAACCACCAACTAATGAGTACAGATGGATGGACCCATGGCTCCAGCTGCATATGTAGCAGGGGATGGCCTTGTCCAGCATCAACAGTAGGAAAAGCCCTTGGTCCTGTGAAGACTCATTTCCCCAGTGTAGGGTAATGCCAGAGGGTCGAGGTGAAAGTGGGTGGGTGAGAGTGGGAACATCATCATAGAGGCAAGGGGAGGGAGTACGGGAGAGGGTAGAAAGGTGATAACATTTGAAATGTAAATATATAAAATACCCAATTTTTTTTAAAAAAATTTAAAAAAAAATATCCATGTGGTTGACTATGAGAAGAAACCTATCTCTCAAAATATAAAATAATTAATTTCCTAAAATTTCATACTAGAAAGTTATTAAGCATAAAAATGAAGACAATATTGATGTTTTATGATAATATTAAAAATCAATGGATTTTTGTTACCAGATAAGGATGTTCAGTGTGCTGGGCCGCATCAAGCTCTGTCACAGCTATTAATATCTGTCACTGAAGAGAAAACACACTCACAAGAACATGTCTCAGTCAGAGTTTCTATTGCTATAATGAAACAACATGGCCAAAAGCAAGTTAGGGAGACAAGTATTTATTTCAATTACATTTTGTAAAAATTTGCTGTATGTAGTCAGGACAGGAATTCAAACATGACAGGAACCTGGAGGCAGGAACTGAGGCAGGGGCCATGTAAGAGTCCTGCTTATTGTCTTGTTCCTTATGGCTTGCTTTGCTGCTTTCTTATAGAACCCAGGACCACCAACCCGGTGGTGGCCCAACTCACAATTGACTGTGCTCTCCCACATCAATCAACAGTTAAGTCAATACTCTACAGACTTCATTGCAGTCTGATCGTATGGTAGAATTTTCTGAATTTAGGCCCTCTCTCCTCAGCAGTGACTCTAACTTGTGCCAAGTTGACATAAACCTAGACAGAAGAGAAAGTCAATTGATGACCATTTTCCAATAAAGGTTTATGGATAAAAACTACCAATGTGCCAGGTTTGCCTTATGGCTGGGGATTTGCCTATCAATAACTTAAGAACAGCTAAAAGTAAAATAATAACTTAACTGTTACTTAGGAATGTTACTTATAAAGGCAGTATTTTTCTTTTAACATGATATCTTGCATTTCTTATAAGAGCATAGCAGGTATAAATATTCTGGCTGAGATACTTAAGTCCATTATTTCTAATCATAATTTTCAGGGTTTTTTTTCTTAATAAAAATATACCCTACAGCTCCAAACTGAAACTCTTTAGTATTTACAAAACCACAAGAGTGTGAAAGGAAAAGCACACAGTTGCTGAAGTGTTTGCCGATTAATTGAACTTAATTGAAGTTTTATACTATAGAGAATAAACTCACATGTATCCAGCTCTATTGTTTCCCTAGCTGGAATCCACTTCAGTCAAAGATACTGTACTTGCAAATGTCAACACAGATATACCTTTTCATAGAATATATGCTAGGCATGCAAACTTCTTCCAGGTCTGTACCCTAGTTCATGTTGTGATGTTCTTTAGGTCAGATTGTCTAAGATTGTATGTTGCAAGCACTCTCGCAGATCACAAACTGCAATCTACATATGAATTCTTAATGTTTCTAAATTAAAAGAATTGATCATTTGGAAAAGCTTTTTAAAATATTTTGCTTTGGGAATTTAACAGTCTAGAAACAATATTTATTTCTTTTTTGATCCTTTGTAAGAAAAGTGCCCTTCACTCTTTGGAGAAGCAACATCCTTCACTGTGTCAGAATTTCCCAGTGCTCCACAGTAAATAGAAATTGTCATTCAATTAATAAAATGTGTAAAGAAGAATAAAATTGTAAAAGTTACCACATAATGCGTGATTCCCCTGACTTATTCTAGTGTTCTCAGAAGAATTTAGAATGATGAGCTCCTGATTTTCTTCATGTCACTTTTGGAGACTTTTGTTGGAATTCTATTCTCTGAAACATTTTTCCTTGATGTTCATTCTTCACAGTTAAAGTTGGGCAGAAAATGCTCTCTGACTTCTTGTGCGGTGACTCTCTAGTTCTGCGAAGCTGGCACTTTTTTTCTGACTGCGTTTGGAGGTAATGGAAGCAATTTTGTAAATGTGTCCCTTGTATTAAGGGACTCTTTCTGAAAGTAAGAAATTCAGCTATGTAATTTCTGGACTTTTCTAAAGGCTTAGGCAAGTATAGTTTGGAAGCATTAAGGTAGTTACCTATTACCCAAAACATCTCTTTAAATATAAGTTTCTTAGATATATCTATGTTGGGAAATCACAGACACACAGATGTAAATCAAAAGTATTCATCCAAACATGGTGATTGTCATTACCGTGCTTAAATTGCCATTAACTTTTATACTAAAATTGAAAAGTATACTCCAGTCAGATGATTGGAATTCAAATATATGGCTACAATAATAGTAGGAATAAAGAGAAAGGTGGCCCCATTCTATCTCAGATCACAGGGCTTTTACAATAATCCTTGCACAATCTGAGATAAGAACCTAAAATCCTCAAAGCCTTGAGTCATCAAGTTGTCAGTTAAACAGCAGCCTTTATTAGTTTCACTTCTGTCTTCTTCCATTCCCTTAGAGATTTTTAGAGGATTTTTCTCTTTCTAGTGAGCTTTCTTGAGACGCTCGTCCTTCTAAAGACCTATCAATAAATCATACTTCCTAATTTGTCCTCAAATTCACCAACCGAATTCATCCTACATTGATGCCTAACTTGTACTTAGAGGCATATAATTGTTTCAGTCACAGGATGGGAAAGCTCCATCTTCAAAAGCTTCTTAGCTCCCTATTCCAAGTCGTTTCTACCCTCGCTCTATGCTTGGGAAGTTACAGTATGTATAAGCCCATGTATACCATAGTATTCCAATTTTGATTTTAATTTAATCTATGTTACACAATTCACAAGATAAATATCTATTTCAAATATTTAATTTTACTTATGTTTGTGTGTATATGTATGTCTATATGAGTAAAGGATGCATGTACACTGGTATCCATGGAGGTCAGAAAGGCATGTGTGCTTTCTTGGAGCTGAAGCTATCAAGATAGAGATGATACAAACCAAACTTGGTCCTCTGGAACATCAAGAAAATATAACTGTTGACCAATCTCTCTAATCCCCCAAAATTGTATTTTTTAAAATACAAACAAATACATTTCACCCAGGTTCTATCGAGATCTTGCAGAAAGAACCTGGGTTCTTTACCTTCACTGACATTCATCCATTGCCCTTCATAACTCCAGTTTGAGGTGGCCCATGCACTGTTTTGATGTCCATGGGCACCGGGTTCATACATGCTAAACAAACATGCATTTAGACAAAAAAAAAACACTTATCCACACAAATAAATTAATAAGTTTACATAAATAAATGTAATTTTTAACCTTCCAAACAAATGGAATTTAAATATCAAATAAGGAAGTTATTACCTGTTTAAAGAATTATGAAAAATAAAATCTGTTTAATTGAATATGTACAAATCAAAGAACACTTTACAGTAGCTACAGTAACTATATATTATGCAACTAAAAATCTTGCAGTTCTCTGGATAAATTTTTGGAACTTAAGACAGAACAATACTTTAAGATAAGGATAGGTAATACATGAATATTAGAGACTAGAAACTTAGCTGTAATTGCCAAAACAGGAAAACTTTTAATAAAATATTTATAGTTATGGATATCAAGTAAGAGTGATGAATTTTAATCTACTAAAATCAATCCACTGGAGTCTGCTCTGTGGAAAGCAGAACACAAGAGATTTACCTACTCTGGATTAGGAAGAAAAACAAAGACAATGAGTGACCCTTTTCTGTACTAACAATCAAGTGCATCTTTGGGGTCCTAGCATCAGGGTAAGATTGAAATAGAAGATGAGAGACAAAAACTGGACAGAAACTAAATTTTCCAAAAGACAAACATACCTACCAAGGTGTGATATGCATTGTCTTAGCTCCAGTGTCTTTTCTAGGTTCCTTTGAGTACATACATAGATTTCTCAGGAGACAGTTCCTCTGTGCTTGCATACAGACTTTTACCCTCTTCTTTCTTCCACCCTAACCCAAAAATTAGATTTCTGAAGAAATTTCTTTTCTTGGATCCTATTTATTCTGTGAACAGATAACCAAAGAAAGGAATGAAATGTCTCTTTAGAATGTATATTAATAAATTACTACCCAACATGAGAGTTAGACACTTTTATATTTCCTCACTTTTGTTCTGAGGTGAAATATTTTTGTATTTGAAATAACTACTACAAACACACAAGGTTAGAAGAAATTCAGTTGGTACCACTCATAGGAACTTTTCGCTTTTGTTTTTAAGCCGATTTTAGAAAGTTTTGCCTGTGATCCAAGCACTTGGAGACCTGAAGAAGAAGAAATTTAAGGCTAATCTGGACTTCATGGACAAAACTCTTCCTCAAACCACCAATAATGAGGTTGCTCAGCTGAGCCTTTCCAATTTAAAAATAAGACTTTTCAGCAAGATATCCCTAAAAGAAAAAGAGTGGCAGTTATGTCTTGTGGGTAACCAATCGCTGCCTAATTGTAATGAAGGTGCATTCAACAGTAGGAAAATCATGTGACATACAATAAATGTAGCCACTGTCCCATGGCTAGGAAAAATAATTGACTACTTCTTCCGTTCTAAACATTGCTGTACCCACACATGTGTTTACTTTCTCAACACTCATCAAAGCAGTTGCTTTGCAGGAGGGAGAACCTTACAGAAGTCCCTACATATTCAAAATGCAGAAAATAGCTAATCGATTGGTGCCCACTTCCAACCAATATATCTGCACCATAACATGTTCATTTAAATGTCAGGAACCATCGTGGCAGGAAATGGGAATTTGAATGATTTAAGAGTTAGGGAAACTGGGGGCTGGGATTTAGCTCAGTGGTAGAGCGCTTGCCTAGCGGCGCAAGGCCCTGGTTCGGTCCCCAGTTCAAAAAAAAAAAAAAAAAAAAAAAAAAAAGAAAAAAAAAAGAGTCAGGGAAACAGAAGTGTCCTGTAACATTGTGTCTTCCACATATAATATGGAGTTGAACCCATAAAAGGTGAACAACATGGCTCCTTTAAAAAGACCTGAACAATGACAATACCAGTAGAAATGCCAATGTGGAAGGGGAATTTTAAAAAGGTGGCCTCAACCCTAGATGAAGTTCTACAGACAACTAAAGACAGTGAAAAGAGGGAGAATGTCTTCCCCATGCATGAACCACAAATGATTATCCAATCTCAAATTGCAGAGGAATTATAATCTAACAACATGGCTGCTCTGGCAAGAGATCGCATCCAAAGAACTTTTAGGTAAACTGAATGGAATGGCACACCCTTAATCCAGCTGGTTGGAATACAAACATTCTCTTATTATATGTCTTTAATTCTTACAATGAACGTTAAGTTATTTAGTCAAAGGAGGCAGTCAGGATCCTTTAGTCATACACTAAAACAAGGTTATTAAAGTCCATGGTACATGGTACATCTACACAGTGGAGTACTACTCAGCTTTCAAAAACAATGACTTCATGAAATTCATAGGTAAATGGAATGAACTAGAAAATATAATCCTGAGTGAGGTAACCCAATCACAGAAAAACACACTGGGTATGCAATCATTGATAAGTGGATATTAGCCCAAAAGCTTGAATTACCCAAGATGCAATCCATAGACCACAGGAAGCACAAGAAGAAAGATCACCAAAATACAGATGCTCCCACTCCTCCTTAAAATGGGGAACAAAAATATCTATAGGAGGGGATATGGAAGAAAAGTTTAGATCAGAGACTGAAGAAATGGCCATTCAGAGCCTGCCCCAAATGTGGCCACAAAAATAAGATGGATGAAGTTAAAAAGTGCATGCTGAAAGGGACAAGAAATAGATGTCTCCTGAGAGACACAGCCAGAGCATGTTAATACAGAGGTGAATGCTAGCAGCAAACCACTGAACTGAGAACAGGACAACCTTTGGGAGAATTAGAGGAAGGATTAGAAGACATGAAGGGGCTTTCAACTTCATAAGAACAACAATGCCAAACAATCAGAGCTTCCAGGGACTAAACCACTACCCAAAGATTATACATGGACTGACCCAGGTCTCCAACTCCATATGTACCAGAGAATAGCCTTGTTGGAGCACCAGGGGAAAGGGAAATCTTGGTCTTGCCAATGTTGGACCACCAATGCAGGGGAATAATGGGGGGGTGGAAAGGGGGCTGTATGGGGGAGGAGGAGGAGAGTGGAGCTTATGGACAGGAAACTAGAAAAGGGAATAACAATTGAAATGTAAATAAAAAAATATATATAATATTAAAAATATAATTAAAAAAATAAGGCTCCTAGTTTCTAGCTGAGGCCCAAACCTCACAGATCCTGAAACTGCAGGGCAGGAGAGACTGCCAGTATTGCCCACCCTTGCCCACATCCTTGGCCCAAGAGGAAACTGTATAGGACCTCTGGGAACAGGAAGATAGGGGCACTCAACACTGCGGTCCAGACACCGCCTGGATCTGAAGGGAACCAGTCAAACAACTCCCTGCACCCAAATCCCATGGGAGGGAGAGCTAGACCTTCACAGGGGCAGACACGCCTGGGAAGCCAGAGGAGACTACTCTCTGCCCACATTTCTGACTCTAGAGGAAAATGCCTAGCACCATCTGGGGCCTTTGTGCATAGGGTCCTGAGCAAAGATGGGGCAGGCCCTTCTGGTTGCTGCCCTCACAGAGAGCTGACACTCAGCTCTTAGGAGAGACTCTAGACCTGGGACCAGAGGTAAGACCAACTATTCTTCTCCAAGTGACCTGCCTGGTGGACTCAGGACATACATCCACAGGAACACCTGAAGACCAGTAGACAAGAATGACTACAGGTCAGAAAACAAAACACTCTGTTCCCATAACTGGCTGAAAGAGAACAGGAACACAGGTCTACAGCACTCCTAACACAGAGGCCTATGGGACGGTCTAACGACTGTCAGAAATAGCAGAACAAGGTAAAACCAGAGACAACGTGATGGCAAGAGGCAAGCGCAGGAACCAAAGCAACAGAAACTAAGACTATATGGCAACATCAGAGCCCATATCTCCAACCAAACTGAACACTGAATGTCCAAACACACCAGGAAAGCAAGACGTAGATTTAAATCACATTTGATCATGATGATGGAGGACTTCAAGGAAGACATAAAGAACTCCCTTAGAGAAATGCAGGAAAACACAAATAAGCAAGCAGAAGCCTATAGAGAGGAAATGCAAAACTCCCTGAAAGAATTACAGGAAAACACAATCAAACAAGTGAAGGAATTAAAAATAGAAATAGAAGCAATAAAGAAACCACAAAGGGAGACAACCCTAGATATAGAAAACCAAAGGAAGAGACAAGGAGCTATAGATAAAAGCATCAACAACAGAATGCAAGAGATAGAAGAGAGAATCTTAGGAGCAAAATATTCCATAGAAATCGACACAACTTTCAAAGACAATGTAAAACAGAAAAAGACACTGGCCCAAAACATACAGGAAATCCAGGACACAATAAGAAGATCAAACCTAAGGATAATAGGTATAGAAGAGAGTGAAGACTCCCAACTCAAAAAACCAGTAAATACCTTCAACAAAATCATAGAATAAAACACCCTAACCTAAAGAAAGAGATGCCCATAAACATAGAAGAAGCCTACAGAAACAGAAAAGAAACTCCTCCCGTCACATAATAATCAAAACACCAAATGAAGAAAACAAAGAAAGAGTATTAAAAGCAGTAAGGGAAAAATGTCAAGTAACATATAAAGGCAGATTTTTCTTAATTACACAAGACTTCTCAGCAGAGACTATGAAAGCCAGAAGATCCTGGACAGATGTCATACAGACCCTAAAAGAACACAAATGCCAGCCCAGGTCACTGTATCCAGCAAAACTCTCAATTAACAAAGATGGAGAAACCAAGATATTCCATGTCAAAACCAAATTTACACAATATCTTTCTACAGATCCAGTCCTAGAAAGGATAATAAATGGTAAAGCCCAACACAAGGAGGCAAGCTACACCCTAGAAAAAGCAAGAAACTAATCGTCTTGGCAACAAAACAAAGAGAAGAGAAGCACACAAACATAATCTCACATCCAAACACGAATATAACAGGAAGCAACCATCACTATTCCTTAATATCTTTAAACATTAATGGACTCAATTCCCCAATAAAAAGGCACAGATTAAAAAACTGGGTATGCAATGAGGACACAACATTTTGCTGCCTACAGGAAACACACCTCAGAGAAAAAGACAGACACTACCTCAGAGTAAAAGGCTAGAAAACAATTTTTCGAGCAAATGATCTGAAGAAGCAAGCTGGAGTAGCCATTCTGATATCGAATAAAAACTATTTTAAACCAAAAGTCATCAAAAAAGATAAGGAAGGACACTTGACATTCATCAAAGGAAAAATCCACCAAGATGAACTCTCAATCCTAAATATCTATGCTCCAAATACAAGGGCAACTACAGACATAAAAGAAATCTTACTAAAGCTCAAAGCCCACATTGTACCTCACACAATAATAGTAGGAGATTTCAATACCCCACTCTCATCAATGGACAGATCATGGAAACAGAAAATAAACAGAGACGTAGACAGACTAAGAGAAGTTATGAACCAAATGGATTTAACAGATATTTATAGAAGACTCTATCCTAAAACAAAAGGATATGCCTTTTTCTCCACACATTATGGTACTTTCTCCAAAACTGACCAAATAATCGGTCATAAAACAGGCCTCAACAGATATAGAAAGATAAAAATAATCCCATGCATCCTATCAGACCACCATGGGATAAAGTTGGCCTTCAATAACAATAAGGGAAGAACACCCACATATACATGGAAGTTGAAAAATGCTCTACTCAATGATAACCTTGTCAAGGAAGAAATAAAGAAATTAAAGACTTCTTAGAATTTAATGAAAATGAAGGTACAACATACCTATACTTATAGGACACAATGAAAGCTGTGCTAAGAGGAAAACTTATAACTCGGAGTGCCTGCAGAAAGAAACAGGAGAGAGCATATATCAGCAGCTTGACAGCACACCTAAAAGCTCTAGAACAAAAAGAAGCAAACACACCCAGGAAGAGTAGAAGGCAGGAAAAAATCAAACTCAGAGCTGAAATCAACCAAGTAGAAACAAAAAAGACTATGCAAAGAATCAACATAACCAAAAGTTGGTTCTTTGAAAAAATCAACAAGATAGATAAACCCTTAGCTAGACTAACCAGAGGACACAGAGAGTGTGACTAAATTAACAAAATCAGAAATGAAAAAAGAGACATAACAACAGAGTCAGAGGAAATTCAAAAAATCATCAGATTCTACTTCAAAAGCCTATATTCAACAAAACTTGAAAATCTGGAGGAAATGGACAATTTCCTAGACAGATACCAGGTACCAAGTTAAATCAGGAACGAATCATTTAAACAACCCCATAACTCCTAAGGAAATAGAAGCAGTTCATTAAAGGTCTCCCAACCAAAAAGAGCCCAGGTCCAGATGGTTTCAGTGCAGAATTCTATCAGACCTTCATAGAAGACCTCGTACCAATAATATCCAAACTATTCCACAAAATTGAAAGAGATGGAGCACTACCAAATTCTTTCTATGAGGCACAATTACTCTTACACCTAAACCACGCAAAGATCTAACAAAGAAAGAAAACTTCAGAACAATTTCTGTCATGAGTATTGATGCAATGATACTCACTAAAATTCTTGCAAACTGAATTGAAGAGCATATCAAAACAATCGTCCATCACCATCGAGAAGGCTTCATTCCAGGAATACAGAGATGGTTTAATATAGAGAAAACAATCAATGTAATCTACTATATAAACAAAATGAAAGATAAAAACCACATGATCATTTCATTAGATGCTGAGAAATCATTTGACAAAATTCAAGACCCCTTCATGATAAAAGCCCTGGAAAGAACAGAAATTCAAGGCCCATACTTAAACATATTAAAACACATATAAAGCAAACCAGTAGCTAATATTGAACTAAACAGAGAAAAACTTGTAGCAATCCCACTAAAATCAGGGACTAGACAAGGCTGCCCACTCTCTCCCTACTTATTCAATATAGTTCTCAACATCCTAGCCAGAACAATCAGACAACAAAAGGAGATCAAAGGGATACAGATTGGAAAGGAAGAAATCACAATATCACTAATGGCAGACGATATGATAGTGTATTTGTATTTAACTGATCCCAAAAGTTCCACCAGAGAACTACTAAACCTGGTGAACACCTTCAGCAAAGTGGCTGGGTATTAACTTAACTAAAATAAATCTGTAGCCTTCCTCTACACAAAAGAGAAACAAGCCCAGAAAGAAATTAGGGAAATGACACCCTTCATAAAAGTCCCAAATAATATAAAATAGCTCGGTGTGACTTTAACCAAGCAAGTAAATGATCTGTATGATGAGAACTTTAAGCCTCTGAAGAAAGAAATTGAAGATCTCAGAAGATGGAAAGATCTCCCATGCTCATGGATTGGCAGGATTAATATAATAAAAATGGTCATTTTACCAAAAGCTATCTAGAAATTCAATGCAATCCCCATCAAAATCCAACCAAATTCTTCATAGAGCTAGACAGAACAATTTGCAAATTCATCTGGAATAACAAAAATCCCAGGATAGCTAAAACTATCCTCAACAATAAAAGGACTTCCCGGGGAATCACTATTCCTGAACTCAAACAGTATTACAGAGCAGTACTGATAAAAACTGTATAGTATTGGTACACAGACAGGCAGATAGTCAAGTGGAATAGAATTGAAGACACAGAAATGAACCCACACACCTATGATCACTTGATTTTTGACAAAGGAGCCAAAAATATCCAATAGAAAAAAGATAGCATTTTCAGCATATTGTGCTGGTTCAACTGGAGGTCAGCATGTAGAAGAATGCAGATCAATCCATTCTTATCACACTGTACAAAGCTTAAGTCCAAGTGGATCAAGTACCTCCACATCAAACCAGATACATTCAAACTAATGTAGAAAAAAAATTGTAGAAGAAATTGTAATGTAGAAGAAAAATTTGGGAAGAATCTCAAACACATGGGCACTGGAGAAAACTTCCTGAACAAAACACCAATGGCATACGCTCTAACATCTAGAATCGACATAGGGTAACTCATAAACCTACAAAGCTTCTGTAAGGCAAAGGACACTGTTGTTAGGACAAAACGGCAACCAACAGATTGGGAAAAGATCTTTACCAATCCTACAACAGATAGAGGGCTTATATCCAAAATATACAAAGAACTCAAGAAGTTAAACTGCAGGGAGACAAATAACCCTATTTAAAAATGGGGTTCAGAGCTAAACAAAGAATTCACAGCTGAGGAATGCCAATTTCTTTAGGTGAGAAACGCCTTTAGTCATAAGGGAAATGCAAAACAACCCTGAGATTCCACCTCACACCAGTCAGAATGGCCAAGATCAAAAACTCTGGCAACAGCAGATGCTAGCGAGGATGTGAAGAAAGAGGAACACTCCTCCATTGTTGGTGGGATTGCAGAGTGATACAAGCATTCTGGAAATCAGTCTGGAGGTTCCTCAGAATATTGGACATTGAATGCCTGACTACCCAGCTATACCTCTCTCTTGGGCATATACCCAAAAGATGCCCCAACATACAACAAAGAGACCTGGTCCACTATGTTCATAGCAGCCTTATTTATAATAGCCAGAAGCTGGAAAGAACCTGGATGCTCTTCAACAGAGGAGTGGATACAGAACTTGTGGTACATTTACACAATGGAATACTACCCAGCTATCAAAAACAATGACTTTATGAAATTCATAGGCAAATGGATGGAACTGGAAAATATCATCCTGAGTGAGGTAACCCAATCACAGAAAAACACACATGGCATGCACTCATTGATAAGTGGATATTAGCCCAAATTCTTGAATTACCCTAAATGCACAGAACACATGAATCTCAAGAAGGATGACCAAAATGCAAATGCTTCATTCCTTCTTTAAAAGGGAACAAGAATACCCTTGAGAGGGAATAGGAATGCAAAGTTTAAAACAGAGGCTGAAGGAACGCCCATTCAGAGCCTGCCCCACATGTGGTCCATACATATACAGCAACCAAACTAGATAAGATGGATGAAGCAAAGAAGTGCAGGCTGACAGGAACTGAATGTAGATCTCTCCTGAGAGACACATCCAGAATATGGCAAATTCATAGGCAAATGACAGCAGCAAACCACTGAACTGAGAATGGGACCCCCGTCGAATGAATCAGAGAAAGGACTGAAAAAGCTTGAAGGGGCTTGAGACCCCATATGAACAACAATGCCAACCAACCAGAGCTTCCAGGGACTAAGCCACTACCCAAAGACTATACATGGACTGACCCCGGGCTCCAACCTCATAGGTAGCAATAAATAGCCTAGTAAGAGGACCAGTGGAAGGGGAAACCCTTGGTCTTGCCAAGACTGAACCCCCAGTAAAAGTGATTGTTCATGGAAGGGCGGTAATGGTTGGAGGATGGGGAGGGGAACACCCATATAGAATGGAGGGGAAAGGGGTTAGGGGGATGTTGGCCTGAAAACAGGAAAGGGAATAACAATTGAAATGTAAATAATAAATACCCAATTTAATAAAGATGAAGGAAAAAAAAATAAAGCCCATGTCCACAGTGATACATGTACTCCAACAAGGCTATACCTCCTAATAATGCCATAGTTGGGTCAAGCATATACAAAGCATCATATACCACTCCCTGGCCCACATAAGTTTGGTTCAACACATGAATCTATGGGGGTCATAATTAGCCTTAGCATGATAAAAATGCATTTAATTAAATTTTAAAAGCTCTCATAGTCTATAGCAGTCTCTACAATGTTAAAGGTCCAAGGGTCAAAGTCTCTTCTGAGATATATCCCGTCACTTAACTGTAATCCCCAATGGAAGGCAGGAAACAAGCTGGTCAAACTCCAAACTATGCATCTTCATGTCTGATGTCAAACTGGTCTGGATATCTTCACTCCATTTTCATCTTTTTTGACTTGAACAAACTTATTTCTCCTGGGCTGGTTTTACACCCTCTTAGCTTTCCTCAGCACATTGCCCACAGCTCTGCATCTCGAACTTCTTGTAGTCTTCAAGGCAACTTCAGTGTTACAGCTTCCTGTTTCAGTGTCTGGTATCCACACATCATCTTCTGGGCTCCTGGAATAGGCTTGGGTCACTTCCCCAGCTCTGCACTCTGTAGCAATCGAGGCTCAGGTTGATCCACTTCAATACCGCTGCTATTCTTGATGATCACTCCATGGTTCTGGCATCTATAATACACTGGTGTCTTCTGCTCTAACTAGGCTTCACCAATAACCTTTCATAGGCTATCGTCATGGTACCAAACCTCAAATCCTTTGCATGACCCCTTCATTCCTGGGACATCAACTGCAGTTGAGGCTGCCCCTTCACCAATGGCCTTCCATGGCCTTTCACAGTACCGTGTCTCAGCTGCTATTCATGACACCTTCATGCCTTCAAAACCAATTCCGCCTGAGTGACTCTTACCCTTTACCAAGTATAGCTGACGAACAAGGTACAACCTTGATGACCTCTGGAAAACAAGCTTCCTTGTGCTTTCAGAAAACATTTCCCAGAAAATATCACCTCGGTGATGCTGATCTCTTTTTTTTTTCCTTTAATTCATTACTTGTATATTTTTATTTATTTACCTTTCAAATGTTATCCCCTTTCCCGGTTTCCCCTCCACGAACATCCTATCTTATCCTCCCTTTCCCTGCTACTGTGAGAGTGCTCTCCCACCCACCCACCCATTCCTGCCTCACCACCCTAGCATTCATCTACACTGGGGCATCAAGACTTGACAGGAACAAGGGCTTCCCTCCCATTGATGCTACTATACTTGGACCTAAATTAACCTGGGTGGGATCTTGTCCCCAGGTCACTACTCCCTTAATTCATTTTAAAATCCTTGAACACAGGATTCAGCTCCATTTTACTTCCTGGTGCCTCTTTAATACTCGAGCCATATATTTTATATTTTTCCTTTCACAGCTTGCTATGCTTATTTATATTGCTCTTCATAAGACTTAACCAGAGAACAAAGTCTCTCCTGGGCTCTTTTGAGATTTCCTTTGTCAATGAATTTAATATAACTCTCTTTGCCTTAGCCTCAGGTAAACTCTTCAGACAAGGGCAGAAAGCAGCCACATTCTTCACCAAAATACCACAAAAACAGTCTCTATTGAAATCACATATTGAAATCTTTCTCCACCAAAACCACTTGGGCTAGCTCTGCACATTTCAAATTAATCTCAGCCACAAAGTCTATCATATTCTTACTAGGATAGCCCATTAATCCCCCATTTAAAGCATTTAAATCCAAAGTTCCAAATTTCATATTCTTTCAGACAAAAGCATGGTCAGGTCTATTACCTCAGTCCCTGGTTCCAACTTCTGTGTTAGTTAAGTTTTTACTGCTGTGAACAGACACAATGACCAAGGCAACTCTTATAAGGACTACATTTAATTGAGGCTGGCTTACAGGTTCAGAGGTTCAGTCCATTGTTATAAAGTAGGAGCATTGCAATGTCCAGGTAAGCATGGTATAAGGAAGAGCTACGAATTCTACATCTTCATCTGAAGGCTATTAGCAGAAGACTGGAAGAGGGTATTAAAGCCCCCACCCACAGTTACACACCTAATTCAACAAGGCTAAACCTCTTAATAGTGCCACTCCCTGGGCCAAGCATATGACCTTGCATTATGACCTAGTTGGGTCATAATGGGAAAGGATGCTCATAGGCCTACTGAGACTGAAGGGAGCTTACCCTTTTCTGAGGAGAAGGGAAGGACAATGGAGAAGAGATGTGTAAGGATGCAACTTGGAGGAAAGGTGGGATGGGATGGTGAAATTAGGATGTTAAGTGAATAAATAAATAAATAAATAAATAAATTTATAAATATATTTTTCTTATATTTTTTCACTCAAGTTCTTTCAGATCTTCTCTCTCTCCCTACTCAACCAACTTTAAGTTCTTTTTCAAAAAACAGACAAAAGTAAAACACAACAATGACCACCCACAACAAAAGCAAAATCAAACAAAAAACCAGGAAAACAAAATAAATCACCAACCAAGAAGAAAAACCCACCAAACTATAATCAAGGAAAATCACACGGAAAACTGTGGAGTCCATTATACACTGTTAAACTACTAGTGAACATGTTCCATTGGAGAAAACTGAATTTCTCTCTCCCCTCGGGTAAATGACAATTCTATTATTAACCTTTATTCTAGTGACTAGGTTTTCATTCTCTTTACTTCCTTTTCTGAGAAAAGAGGTAGGGGAGGTATGAGGGAATATTGATAATTTACATTCAATCATTTATTCAACCACAAATTAACATATCTTAAATTGTCAAGATTTGCTGATGCAGCTCTCTACTTTCATCAAAGAAGCTTTATTTTACAGCAGATGAAAATCACTACCAAAAATCATAACTGGACAAGATGCACAGATAAACTGTCTGGCAGTCTGAAATTAACACATTGACAACATAAATCCTGCACTTCTCGGGAAACACGGCAGAAGACTGGAACCATGGAATATAAGACTCAGAAGACCAGGGTTTCTGCTACAAGATAGTCCTTTTGAAAAAGAAAAGAGGACAAACAAAAGGTCTATGTGATTGGCAGGGAGCAGAGGAATGAGGAGGTGGATCTGGGATCATCAGGAAAAGTAGGAAGAGGTAAATGTGACTAACATGCTTTGTATGACAATCTCAAGAAAGTAGTATCAAAATTTTTTAAATTAAAAAAATAGAAACTTTAGAATAATTGCCATTATAATTTGGAAATCTGTGTCTTTAATTGGTAAATGGAAAACTGACTATATTGAGAAATTAAGTGTGTGTGTTTGTGTGTATGTGTGTGTTTGTGTGTGTGTATCTTTATATTTCCTACTCTTAACACACATCAGCAAACATAAAAATCTCAAAAATCAAGCCAATTAATCATATGCAGATTTATAATATATATCACGTATAGAATGGGTTCAAGAAAACACAAGAATATGGCCCCCAGAATCAACTAACTTGGGCTCATAAAGCCTCACATAGACTGAACCAACAACCAGGGAAGCTGCATGGAATTCTACACATATGTTACAGTTATGTATCTTACTGTTCTTGTAGGACTCCTCACAGTTAAAGTGGGGGCTATCTGACTCTTTTGCCTGTTTTGGGGACCTTTGTACCTATGTCCACATTTATATGAGGGGAAGTACCCAGTTCTATTGCGATTTGACAGGCCATGTTTGGATATTATTCCTGGGAGGTTTGTCCTTTTCTGAAAGGAAACAGAGTAGGAATGAATGTGAGGGAAAGAATAGGTTGTGGGAGCAGGGGTAAGGAGGAGAGGAAGGAGGAAAAGCTGGTTTGGATATAATATATTAGAGAAGAATAAATAAGTTAAAAAATGATTCAAATCCTCTAAATTCTGGTACTTATTTCTCCTTTCTCTGTCTCATTCTATGCATGTTCAACTTCTAGGGATAGTAACAGACTCTGCTTTTATTATAATGATGTAAGGGTACAAAATTACATCACCATTTTCCCTTGAGAGAAAATTTTCAATACAAAAATTGTATATATCTAGAAAATTGTCCATTTCCTCCAGATTTTCCAGGTGTATGGAGTATAAACTTTTGTAGTAGAATCTGATGATTTTTTTTAATTTCGTCAGTTTTCGTTGTTATATTTTTTCATGCCTGACTTTGTTAATTTGGATACACTCTCTGTGCCCTCTGCTTAGTCTGGCTAAGGGTTTATCTAACGTGTTGATTTTCTCAAAGAATCAGCTCCTGGTTTTGTTGATTCTTTGTAAAGTTCTTTTTGTTTAAACTTGATTGATTTCAGCCCTGATTTTGATTATTTCCTACCTTCTACTCCTCTTGGGTATATTTGCTTCTTTTTACTCTAGAGCTTTTAGGTGTGCTGTCAAACTGCTAGTGTCTACTCTCTCAAATTTCATTTTGTAGGCACTTGGAGCTATGAGTTTTCCTCTTAGCACTGCCTTCATTTTCAGTAAGTTGTAAAAATTCTCTAATTTCTTCTTTATGTCTTCTTTGACTAAGTTGTCATTGAGTAGAGTGTTGTCCAGCTTCTTTTTTCCTCCATCTTTATTAACTTGGGTATTACTTATTTACATTTCTATTGTAATTCCCTTTCCCCGTTTCCAGGCAAACAACCCCCCTAACACCTCCCCCATCCCTTCCTTATGGGTGTTCCCCTACCCATCCTCCCCCCATTACCGTCCTCCCCTCAACAGTCCTTTTCACTTGGGGTTCAGTCTTGGCAGGACCAAGGGCTTCCCCTTCCACTGGTGCTCTTACTAGGATATTCATTGCTACCTATGAGGTTGGAGCCCAGGGTCAGTCCATGTAGAGTCTTTGGGTAGTGGCTTAGTCCCTAGAAGCTCTGGTTGCTTGGCATTGTTGTTCATATGGAGTCTCAAACCCCTTCAAGCTCTTTCAGTCCTTTCCCTGATTCCTTCAACAGAGGTCCCATTCTCAGTTCAGTGGTTTGCTGCTGGCATTCGGCTGTGTATTTGCCATATTCTGGCTGTGTCTCTCAGGAGAGATCTAAATTCGGTTGCTGTCAGCCTGCACTTCTTTGCTTCATCTATCTTACCTGGTTTCGTGGCTGTATATATATGGACCACATGTGGGGCAGGCTCTGAATGGGTGTTCCTTCTGCCTCTGTTCTACACTTTGCCTCCCTATTCCCTCGCAAGGGTATTCTTGTTCCCCTTTTATTTTTTTTCTTGTTTTTATTTTTATTTTTCCTGAATATTTTATGTATTCACATTTCAAATACCACCCCTTTTCCTCCCTCTCCCACACCCACTGTCCCTGCTTCTATGAGGATGCTCCTACTCCCACCCACCCACTACAACTTCAACGCCCTGGCATTACACTTCGTTGGGGAAATGAGCTTTCATAGGACAAACGGCCTGCTATTGATGATGGACAATGACATCCCTTGCTACATGTGTCATGGGTCCCTCCATGTATACTCATTAGTTGGTTCCCCTTTTAAAGAAGGATTGAAGCATTCGCATTTTGGTCATCCTTCTTGAGTTTCATGTGTTCTGTGTATCTAGGGTAAATTGAGCATTTGGGCTAATAGCCATTTATCAATGAGTGCATACCATGTCTGCTTTTCTGTGATTGGGTTACCTCACTCAGGATGATATTTTCCAGTTCCATCCATTTGCCTACGAATTTCATAAAGTCATTGTTTTGATAGCTGAGTAATATTCCATTGTGTAGATGTAACACATTTTCTGTATCCATTCCTTTGTTGAAGAGCATCTGTGTTCTTTCCAGCTTCTGGCTATTATAAATAAGGCTGCTATGAACATAGTGGAGCATGTGTCTTTGTTATATGTTGGAGCATCTTTTGGGAATATGCCAAAAGATGGTATACATGGGTCCTCATTTAGTGCAATGTCCAATTATCTGAGGAACCTCCAAACTGATTTCCAGAATGGTTCTACCAGTCTGCAATCCCACCAACAATGGAGGAGTGTTCCTCTTTCTCCACATCCTCGCCAGCATCTGCTGTCACTAGTTTTTAACCTTAGCCATTCTGACTGGTGTGAGGTGGAATCTCAGGGTTGTTTTGATTTGCATTTCACTTATGACTAAAGATGTTGAACATTTCTTTAGGTGCTTCTCAGCCATTCGAAATTTCTTAGCTATGATTTCTTTCTTTAACTCTGAACCCCATTTTTCAATAGGGTTATTTGTCTCCCTTCAGTCTAACTTTGTGAGTTCTTTGTATATATTGGATATAAGTCTTCTATCAGTTCTATGATTGGGAAAAATCTTTTCCCAATCTGTTGGTTGCTGTTTCATCCTAACAACACTGTTCTTTGCCTTACAGAAGTTTTGTAGGTTTATGAGATCCCATTTGTAAATTCTCAATCTTAGAGCATAAGCCATTGGTGTTTTGTTCAGGAAATTTTCTCCAGCGCCCATGTGTTCAAGATTCTTTTCCACTTTTTCTTCTATTACTTTGAGTGTATCTGGTTTGATGTGGAGGTCCTTGATACAATTGGACTTAAATTTTGTACAGGATGATAAGAATGAATTGATCTGCATTCTTCTACATGCTGACCTCCAGTTGAACCAGCAAAATTTGCTGAAAATGCTATCTTTTATCCATTGGATGGTTCAGATCCTTTATGAAAAATCAAGTGACCATAGGTGTGTAGGTTCATTTCTGTGTCTTCAATTCTATTCCACTTGTCTATCTGCCTGTCTCTGTACCAATACCATACAGTTTTTATCACTATTGTTCTGTAATACTGCTTGAGTTCAGGGATAGTGATTCCCCGGGAAGTCCTTTTATTGTTGAGGATATTTTAGCTATCCTGGGTTTTTTGTTATTCCAGATGAATTTGTAAATTGTTCTGTCTAAGTCTATGAAGAACTGGATTGGAATTTTGATGTGGATTGCATTGAATCTGTAGATCACTTTTGGTAAAATGGCCATTTTTACTATATTAATCCTGCCAATCCATGAGCATGGGAGAGCTTTCCATCTTCTGATATCTTCTTTAATTTCTTTCTTCAGAGGCTTACAGTTCTTATCAGATCTTTTACTTGCTTGGCTAAAGTCACACTGAGGTATTTTATATTATGTGTGACTATTATGAAGGGTGTCCTTTCCCTAATTTCTTTCTCATCTTGTTTATCTTTGGTGTAGAGGAAGGGTACTGATTTATTTGAATTAATTTTATACCCAGCCACTTTGCTGAAGGTGTTTATCAGCTTTAGTAGTTCTCTGGTGGAACTTTTGGGATCACTTAAAGATACTATCATATCATCTGCAAATAGTGATATTTTGACTTTTTCTTTACCAATCTGTATCCCCTTGATTTCCTTTTGTTGTCTGATTGCTCTGGCTAGAACTTCAAGAAGTATATTGAATAAGTAGGGAGAGAGAGGGCAGCCTTGTCTAGTCCCTGATTTTAGTGGGATTGCTTCAAGCTTCTCTCCGTTTAGTTTAATGTTAGCGACTGGTTTGCATTATATGGCTTTTACTACATTTAGGTATTGGCCTTGAATTCCTATTCTTTCCAGGACTTTTATCATGAAGGGGTGTTGAATTTTGTCAAATGATTTCTCAGGATCTAATGAAATGATCATGTGGTTTTATCTTTTAGTTTGTTTATATAGTGCATTATATGTTGATGGTTTTCCATATATTAAACCATCCCTGCATACCTGGGATGAAGCCTACATGATCATGATGGATGATTGTTTTGATGTGTACTTGGATTCAGTTTGGAAGAATTTTATTGAATATTTTTGCATCTGTATTCAGGAGGGAAATTAATCTAAAGTTCTCTTTCTTTGTTGGGTCTTTGTGTGGTTTAGGTATAAGAGTAATTGTGGCTTCATAGCAGGAATTCGGTAGCGCTCCATCTCGTTCAATTTCAGGGAATAGTTTGGATATTATTATTATTGGATATTATTATATGAGGTCTTCTATGAAGGTCTGATAGAATTTGGCACTGAAACCATCTGGACCTGGGCTCTTTTTGGTTGGGAGACTTTTAATAACTGCTTCTATTTCTTTAGGATTTATGGGGTTGTTTAAATGATTCGTTCCTGATTTAACTTGGTACCTGGTATCTGTCTAGGAAATTGTCCATTTCCTCCAGATTTTCAAGTTTTGTTGAATATAGGCTTTTGAAGTAGAATCTGATGATTTTTTGAATTTCCTCTGACTCTGTTGTTATGTCTCCTTTTTCATTTCTGATTTTGTTGATTTAGATACACTCTCTGTGTCCTCTGGATAGTCTTGCTAAGTGTTTATCTATCTTGTTGATTTTCTCAAAGAACCAGCTTTTGGTTCTGTTGATTCTTTTTATTGTCCTTTTTGTTTTTAGTTTGTTGATTACAGCTCTGAGTTTGATTATTTCCTGCCTTCTACTCCTCCTGGGTGTATTTGCTTCTTTTTGTTCTAGAGGTTTTAGGTGTGCTGTCAAACTGCTGATATATGGTCTCTCCTGTTTCTTTCTGCAGGCACTCAGAGCTATGAGTTTTCCTCTTAGCACAGCTTTCATTGTGTCCCATAATTTTCAGTATGTTGAACCTTCATTTTCACTTAATTTTCAGAAATCTTTAATTTCTTTCTTTATTTCTTCCTTGACCAGGTCATCATTGAATAGAGCATTGTTCAACTTCCATGTATATGTGGGCATTCTTTCCTTACTGTTATTGAAGGCCAGCTTTAGCACATGGTGGTCTGATAGGACACATGGGATTAATTTTACCTTTCTGTATTTTTGAAGACTGTTTTGTGCCCAATCATATGGTCAATTTTGGAGAAAGTACCATGACGTGGTGAGAAGAAAGTATGTCCTTTTGTATTAGGATAGAATGTTCTATAAATCTGTGAAGTCCATTTGGTTTATGACTTCTGTTAGTCTGTCTATGTCTCTGTTTAATTTCTGTTTTCATGTTCTGTTCATTGATGAGTGTGGGGTGTTGAAATCCCCTACTATTATTGTGTGAGTTGCAATGTGTGCTTTGAACATTAATAAGGTTTCTTTTATGTATGTAGGTAGCATTGTATTTAGAGCATAGATATTTAGGATTAAGAGTTCATCTTGTTTGACTTTGATGAATATAGAGTATCCTGTCTTATCTTTGTTGATAACTTTTGGTTGAAAATCGATTTTATTCGATATTAGAATGGCTACTCCAGTTTGCTTCTTCAGAGCATTTGCTTGGAAAATTGTTTTCCAGCCTTTTATTCTGAGATAATGTCTGTCTTTGTCTCTGAGGTGTGTTTCCTCTAGGCAGCAAAATATTGGGTTCTCATTGTGTATCCAGTTTGTTAATCTGTGTCTTTTTATTGGGAAATTGAATCCTTTGATGTTGAGAGATATTAAGGAATAGTTATTTTTGCTTCCTGTTATATTCATGTTTGGAAGTGAGATTATTTTTGTGCTTGTCTTCTCTTTGTTTTGTTGCCAAATGATTAGTTTCTTGCTTTCTCTAGGGTGTGGCTTGCATCCTTGTGTTGGGCTTTACCATTTATTATCCTTTATAGGGCTGGATTTGTAGAAAGATGTTTGTAAATTTGGTTTTGTCATGAAATGTCTTGGTTTCTCCATCTATGTTAATTGAGAGTTTTGCTGGATACAGTAACCTGGGCTGGCATTTGTGTTCTCTTAGGGTCTGTATGACATCTGTCCAGGATTTTCTGGCTTTCATAGTCTCTGGTGAGAAGTCTGGTGTGATTCTGATAGATCTGCCTTTATATGTTACTTGACCTTTTTCCCTTACTGTATTTAATATTCTTTCTTTGTTTTGTGCATTTGGTGTTTTGACTGTTATGTGATGGGAGGAGTTTCTTTTCTGGTCCAATCTATTTATAGTTCTGTAGGCTTCTTGTGTGTTTATGGGCATCTCTTTCTTTAGGTTAGGGAAGTTTTCTTCTATGATTTTGTTGAAGATATTTACTGGTCCTTTGAGCTGGGAGTCTTCACTCTCTTCTATACCTATTATCCTTAGGTTTGATCTCCTCATTGGGTCCTGTATTTCCTGTATGTTTTGGTCCAGTAGCTTTTTCCGTTTTACATTATCTTTGACAGTTGTGTCGATGATTAATATGGAATCTTCTGCTCCTGAGATTCTCTCTTCTATCTCTTGTATTCTTTTGTTGATGTTTGTATCTATGGCTCCTTTTCTCTTCCTTTGGTTTTCTATATCCAGGGTTGTCTCACTTTGTGCGTTCTTTATTGTTTCTATTTTCATTTTCTATTCCTTCACCTGTTTGATTGTGTTTTCCTGTAATTCTTTCAGGGATTTTTGTGTTTCCTCTCTAAGGGCTTCTACTTGTTTACTTGTATTTTCCTGCATATCTTTAAGGGAGTTCTTTATGTCTTTCTTAATGTCTTCCATCATCATGATCAAATGCGATTTTAAATCTAGATCTTGCTTTTCTGATGTGTTTGGATATTCAGTGTTTACTTTGATGGGAGATTTGGACTCCAATGATGCCATGTAGTCTTTGTTTCTGTTGCTTGGGTTCCTGCTCTTGCCTCTCGCCATCAGGTTGTCTCTGGTGTTACCATATTCTGCTATTTCTGGCAGTGGCTTGACCATCTATAGGCCTGTTTGTCAGGAGTGTTGTAGACCTGTTTTCCTGTTTTCTTTCAGCCCGTATGGGAACAGAATGGTTTGCTTTCAGGCGTGTAGTCATTCCTGTCTACTTGATTTCAGCTGTTCCTATGGGCATGTGTCCTGGGTCCACCAGGCAGGTCACTTGGAGCAGAAAATTTGGTCTTCCCTCTGGTCTCAGGCCTGAAGTCCCTCCTTGGGCCTTGGTTTCTGCTCTCCGTGAGGGCAGCAACCAGAAGGGCCTGCCTCTCCTTCTCTGGGGTCCCTGTGCACAGGGGGCCCAGATGGTGCTAGGCATTTTCCTCTAGATTCAGAAATGTGGGCAGAGAGCAGTCTCCTCTGGTTTCCCAGGCATGTCTGCCCCTCTGAAGGTTTAGCTCTCCCTCCCAAGGTATTTGGGTACAGGGAGCTGTTTGACTGGATCCCTTCAGATCCAGGTACAGCCAGCACCGCAGGGCTCCTGCAGCTTTTATGCTCCCATCTTCTTGTTCCCAGAAGCCCTATACAGTTTCCACTTGGGCCAAGGATGTGAGCAATGGTGGGCAGAAGTTTCAGTCTCTTGCCCTGTAGGCTCAGGATTGCCCACACTTTGGGTTATCTGCTCTCTCTCCCATGTGGTTTGGGAGCAGGGAGCTGTGGGCCAGGATCAGTGAGGCTGGGGCACCATCTAGAAACTGGAAGTATCCTGTCCAGAGGAATTTTGCCTTTGTTTGTCCTGAGTCTACGAGACAGGTCATGTGGAGCAGAAAAATTGGTCTTACCTCTGGTCTCAGGCCTGAATTCGCTCCTCAGGCTTATGTTTCAGCTTTCTGTGAGGTTAGCAACCAGAAAAATGATGTTCTTATAATATAACTTTCTAGCAAATGAAAGAAAGAAACAAAGTCAAAGTCATACTCACACCTTGTAAATAAGTGGCCTAGAAGGCAGCTGACCTGGAAGCAAATGGAGATGGACCCATATGTACTTCATATTGTCTGGCAAGAGATCCATACAGGATGGGCATGGTTTAGGAGAATTTTGAATGAAGGTATTTTATTTTCCTATTAAGACTAATCTTTTTACTCCATAGACACCATTATGAATGAATTATAGAAATGATTCTCAAAGAGCATTATCAATTCTGAGTGTCAATTATAAAAGCACAGACGTATTTTGTTTTTTTCATGTGAGTCTGATAAAATAATATCTGAGCCAAATTGGAAGTTAGGTTTATATTGCTATATTCTTCCAAAGTGCATATATGAAAAAGGTAAAAGTCTCTTTTTAAAGCATCACAATCAGGGAAGTGAAAAAATATTGCAACTTTGATGTTAAAACATTATTTGCAGATGCTTGCTACTCAAAACCAACTAACTGAAAATTGAGATGATGAATGTAGACAGTTATGATTCCTCATCTAGACTTTCCCTTTCTTTTGAAACAGTAAGTACCAAATGAGTCTCCACAACATGTAAGCTCACTAGTGAGTCAGCACAGCTACGGTGCTTCTCTTTTTCTCTCATCCTCTCTTACGTTTAGAGAGATTATTTTTTTCATGGTTCATCGAGAATGCATTAGGATTTTATATCCTGATTTTTATTGGTTTTCTGCCTTGTGGAATCATTAGAGATAGTCTGTCCTCCAAATGAGCGGTAGTACCTTCCAACCGCCCTTTGATTAATTATAATTTGGTTCACAGTGGCTATTCCTATACCATTCACTGAAAACCTATCTTTCTTATCCCAAAGAATTCATTTTTATTCTGAAGTGTATACCTATGTCTAAGGAATAATTCATCCCTCATTGTGGTAGATACTTGTTTCAGCAATGTGGAAGAAAATAGGCTAATCTTAGTCTTGAAATTAATACATCTACAACATTGTAAAATTATAATACATTTAGTAATATAAACTAAAATTAATTGGCAAGGTGAAATAAGAAATAATTGGGATTCAAAAAACAAATGAACTTCTCCTTCAGGTCCTCTATAACACAGGTAGACAGAATTGATGTTCCTCTAAGTAAAAGTGAGTATGAGGAAAGGACAATTGGAAAGGAGACATAGCCAAAACAGATTAGATATGGGAAGATTCTAAGCAATTTCAAGTGACTCATGACTACAAAAGCCCTCACAGAGTTAGCCTTTATAAAGGAGCTGAATTTTTATTTGTGGTTGTTTAAGGTGGAATTTTGATTTATATTGTGCCAGATTGGCTGACCTTCATCAATCAGTCCTCAAGATCAAGCATGGTTTTATCAGAATGTGGCCTTTACAGTAACACCAGGAAGCCTCCTCTCTCTTACAAGAACCCTATCCTTCATTCTGTTCTCTTCTTACTCCAAAAAATTGGGAACATTCTTGCTATTGAACTTATATCAATGAGAAATTAGTTTGAAGTTGAGGATAGAAATTACATATCTATTCATACTGTGCTGGCCCAGTTCCATGAAACAGATATAATACCTTGAGAATACATGATCTATTGAACTCATGACATGGTAGTTCAGAAGTGGGTGAAAGTGACTACGAGACAATTGTTTTTCCAAGTTCTCCATGGG
This sequence comes from Rattus rattus, assembly GCF_011064425.1. Classification (NCBI taxonomy): domain Eukaryota; kingdom Metazoa; phylum Chordata; class Mammalia; order Rodentia; family Muridae; genus Rattus; species Rattus rattus. The sequence goes on from NC_046157.1 coordinate 74,405,262, forward strand.
CAAGTGCTGGCAACATAGGGCTGATATATTTCTCTATAAAATTTGTTCTTCTATGGTTGTATAAATGTTTATACTGTTTTGATCATACACACTCCATAGATACCTTATTCTCCCCTAACTATTTAGCAATAAATTTTCTCTCATTTTTACATTGTTATTTTGCGATCTATCAAGATTAATTACAGTTGTTTTCATGCACATGGACAGGATGTGGTTATACTGGATCATGAGCGATTAACCAGTGGCTACCTGACACATTCAATGTAATCAGTTCTTCTTGAAAAGAGAAACTATATGTACATATAAAAAAAAAACTGAGAAAATTGCACAATATCGATTGTGATTCCTGATGCTTCATGGTTACCTCCTTCATTTGTCAGTTCTTTACTTATAATTATATCAAATATATTGTGGAATAGATACAAATTGAACAGTTAAATAAATACTTCAGGTAGTTCAATGTACGGTTTCATTTTCACTTTCCAGTAATAACAACACTATTCATCATATAGATATATAATCATATTCATCATGTTTATATTAATTAATTTAATCAAATATATATGACATACTCTTATTATACACCTCTAATCCCTAACAATGAAGGTAAGCTTTGTTTGTTTAGAAGTGACATCTAATTGAGGGCACACAAAGTAGCAAATCAGAGAAAGACTTGGCAAAATGAAAGAGAGTTAGATATACCCAAACAGAAAGAAAGGCTAATTAAGAACAGCAAGAGACAGAGAGAGGGAGAGAGCGACAGACAGACAGACAGACAGACAGAGATAGAGACTGATAGACAGAGAGACAGAGACAGAGGCAGAGAGAAAAAGAGGAGGGTGTATAGAACATGTTACAGGCATTCGTGAACACAAAATGAGCCAGAAGTTTAGACCCATTTGCCAAAATTAGTATGACACAAAGCAGAACAATTCAGTCAGAAGCAGAGAGAAGCTGGATTGAATTGGTCATTTCTGAGATTAAATTGTATGAAGGCAGGAAGGTTACAGGGCGACACCTAGGAATAGTTAGAAGAGAGAAAGCAACACTATGGGCTCAGTCCAAGCAATATAGTCACACAGCTTAGGTACAGCACTCATCTCATCTCATCGATCCCATCACTTTCTAAGGAATAAAAAGGATATTTATATTCCATTGTATTGTTTTGATTCTTTTTCTTTAATCTTTTTCATCTTTTTCTCCATCTTTATTAACTTGGGTATTTCTTATTATATTTCAATTATTATTTCCTTTCCCGGTTTTCAGGACAACATCCCCATAATCCCTCCATCCCCTTCTGTCTCCCCATCCTCCCCCTATTAACACCCTCCCACAAACAATCACTTTAACTGGGGGTTCAGTTTTGGCAAGACCAAGGGCTTCCCCTTCCACTGGTGCTCTTACTAGGATATCCATTGCTACCTATGCAGTTGGAGCCCAGGGTCAGTCCAGGTATAGTCTTTGGGTAATGGCTTAGTCCCTAGAAGCTCTGGTTGGTTGGCATTGTTGTTCATATGGGGTCTCAAGCCCCTTCAAGCTCTTTCAGTCCTTTCTCTAATTCCTTCACAGGGGGTCCCATTCCCAGTTCAGTGGTTTAATGATGGCATCTGCCTATGTATTTGTTGTATTCTGGCTGTGTCTCTCAGGAGAGATCTACATCCAGTTTCTGTCGGCCTGCACTTCTTTGCATCCTCCATCTTGTCTAATTGAGTGGTTGTATATGTATGGGCCACATGTGGGGCAGGCTCTGAATGGGTGTTCCTTCTGCCTCTGTTTTAAGCTTTGCCTGCATATTCCCTACCAAGGGTATTCTTGTTCCCCTTTTAAAGAAGGAGTGAAGCATTCACATTTTGGTCATCCGTCTTGAGTTTCATGTGTTCTGTGCATCTAGGGCAATTCAAGCATTTGGGCTAATAGCCACTTCTCAATGAGTGCATACCATGTGTCTTTTTGTGTGATTGGGTTATCCCACTCAGGATGATATTTTCCAGTTCCCACCATTTGCCTATGAATTTGACAAAGTCATTGTTTTTTAATAGCTGAGTAATATGTGATTGTGTAAATGTACCACATTTTCTGTACCCATTCCTCTGTTGAAGGGCATCTGGGTTCTTTCCAGCTTCTGGCTATTATAAATAAGGCTGCTATGAACATAGTGGAGTACGTGTCTTTGTTATATGTTGGGGCATCTTTTGGGTATATGCCCAAGAGAGGTATAGCTGAGTCCTCAGGTAGTTGAATGTCCAATTTTCTGAGGAACCTCCAGACTGATTTCCAGAATGGTTGTACCAGTCTGCAATCCCACCAACAATGGAAGAGTATTCCTCTTTCTCTACATCCTCGCCAACATTTGCTGTCACCTGAGTTTTTGATCTTAGCCATTCTCACTGGTGTGAGGTGAAATCTCAGGGTTGTTTTGATTTGCATTTCCCTTATGACTAAAGATGCTGAACATTTCTTTAGGTTTTTCTCAGCCATTCGGCATTCCTCAGCTGTCAATTCTTTGTTTAGCTCTGAACCCCATTTTTTAATAGGGTTATTTGTCTCCCTGCGGTCTACCTTCTTGAATTCTTTGTATATTTTGGATATAAGCCCTCTGTCTGTTGTAGGATTGGTAAAGAACTTTTCCCAATCTGTTGGTTGCCATTTTGTCCTCACAACAGTGTACTTTGCCTTACAGAAGCTTTGCACTTTTATGAGATCCCATTTGTCAATTCTTGATCTTAGAGCATAAGCCATTGGTGTTTTGTTCAGGAAATTTTCTCCAGTGCCCATGTGTTCGAGTTGCTTCCCCAGTTTTTCTTCTATTAGTTTGAGTGTATCTGGTTTGATGTGGAGGTCCTTGATCCACTTGGACTTAAACTTTATACGGGGTGAAAGCATGGATCGATCTGCATTCTTCTACATGTTCACCTCCAGTTGAACCAGTACCATTTGCTGAAAATGCTATCTTTTTTCCATGGTTTTGGCTCCTTTGTCAAAAATCAAGTGACCATAGGTGTGTAGGTTCATTTCTGGGTCTTCAATTCGATTCCACTGGTCTATCTGTCTGCCTCTGTACCAATACCATGCAGTTTTTATCAGTATTGCTCTGTAATACTCCTTGAGTTCAGGGATACTGATTCCCCCAGAAATCCTATTATTGTTGAGGATAGTTTTATATATCCTGGGTTTTTTGTTATTCCAGATGAATTTGCAAATTGTTCTGTCTAACTCTTTGAAGAATTGGATTGGTATTTTGATGGGGATTGCATTAAATCTGTAGATCGCTTTTGATAAAATGGTCATTTTTACTATATTAATCCTGCTAATCCATAAGCATGGGAGATCTTTCCATCTTCTGAGGTCTTCTTCAATTTCTTTCTTCAGAGGCTTGAAGTTCTTATTGTACAGATCTTTTACTTGCTTGGTTAAAGTCACACCGAGGTTCTTTATATTATTTGGGACTCTTATGAAGGGTGTCGTTTCCTAATTTTTTCTCGGCTTGTTTTCTTTTGTGTAGAGGAAGGCTACTGATTTATTTGAGTTAATTTTATACCCAGCCACTTTTGTTGAAGTTGTTTATCAGCTTTAGTAGTTCTCTGGTGGAACTTTTTGGGATCACTTAAATATACTATCATATCATCTGCAAATAGTGATATTTTGACTTCTTCTTTTCCGATCTGTATCCCCTTGACCTCCTTTTTGTTGTCTGATTGCTCTGGCTAGAACTTCAAGAACTATATGGAATAAATAGGGAGAGAGTGGGCAGCCTTGTCTAGTCCCAGAATTTAGTGGGATTGCTTCAAGTTTCTCTCCATTTAGTTTAATGTTAGTGACTGATTTGCTGTATATGGTTTTTACTATGTTTAGTTATGGGCCTTGAATTCCTATTTTTTCCAGAACTTTCATCATGAAGGGGTGTTGAATTTTGTCAAATGCTTTCTCAGTATCTAATGAAATGATCATGTGGTTTTGTTCTTTCAGTTTGTTTATATAATGGGTCATGTTGATGGTTTTCTGTATATTAAACCATCCCTGCATGCCTGGGATGAAGCCTACTTGATCATGGTGGCTGATAGTTTTGATGTGCTCTTGTATTCAGTTTGCCAGAATTTTATTGAGTATTTTTGCTTTGATATTCCTAAGGGAAATTGGTCTGAAGTTCTCTTTCTCTGTTGGGTCTTTGTGTGGTTTAGGTATAAGAGTAAATGTGGCTTCATAGAAGTAATTCGGAAGCACTCCATCTGTTTCAATTTTGTGGAATAGTTTGGATAGTATTGGTATGAGGTCTTCTATGAAGGTCTGATAGAATTCTGCACTAAACCCATCTGGACCTGGGCTCTTTTTGGTTGGGAGATCTTTAATGACTGCTTCTATTTCCTTAGGAGTTATGGGGTTGTTTAACTGGTTTATCTGTTCCTGATTTAACTTCGGTACCTGGTATCTGTCTAGGAAATTGTCCATTTCCTGGAGATTTTCAAGTTTTGTTGAATACAGTCTTTTGTAGTAGGTTCTGATGATTTTTTGAATTTCCTCTGATTCTGTAATTATGTCTCCCTTTTCATTTCTGATTTTGTTAATTTGGACACACTCTCTGTGTCTTCTCGTTAGTCTGGCTAAGGGTTTATCTATCTTGTTGATTTTCTCAAAAAACAAACTTTTGGTTCTCTTGATACTTTCTATGGTCCTTTTTGTTTCTAGTTGTTGATTTCAGCTCTGAGTTTGATTATTTCCTGCCTTCTACTCCTCGTGGGTGTATTTGTTCTTTTTGTTCTAGAGGTTTTAGGTGTGCTGTCAGGCTGCTGATATATGCTCTCTCCTGTTTCTTTCTGCAGGCACTCAGAGCTATGAATTTTCCTCTTAGCACAGCTTTCATTGTGTCCCATAAGTTTGGGTATGTTGTACCTTCTTTTTCATTAAATTCTAAGAAGTCTTTAAAATTAATTGCTTTCTTTATTTCTTCCTTTACCAGGTTATCATTGAATAGAACATTCTACAACTTCCACGCATATGTGGGCATTCTTCCCTTATTGTTATTGAAGAACAGCTTTAGCCCGTGGTGGTCTGATAGGACGCATGGGATTATTTCTATCTTTCTGTATCTGTTGAGGCCCGTTTTATAACTAACTATATGGTCAGTTTTGGAGAAAGTACCATGAGGTGCTGAGAAGAATGTATATCCTTTTACTTTAGGATAGAATGTTCTATAAATATCTGTTAAGTCCATTTGGTTCATGACTTCTCTTAGTCTGTCTACATCTCTGTTTAATTTCTGTTTCCATGACCTGTCCATTGATGAGAGTGAGGTGTTGAAATCCTACTATTATTGTGTGAGGTGCAATGTGTGTTTTGAGCTTTAATAAGGTTTCTTTTACGTATGTAGGTGCCCCTGTATTTGGAGCATAGATATTTAGGATTGAGAGTTCATCTTGGTGGATTTTTCCTTTGATGAATATGAAGTGTACTTCCTTATCGTTTTGGATGACTTTTAGTTGAAAATTGATTTTATTTGATATTAGAATGGCTACTCCAGCTTGCTTCTTCCGACCATTTGCTTGGAAAGTTGTTTTCCAGCCTTTCGCTCTGAGGTAGTGTCTGTCTTTGTCTCTGAGGTGTGTTTTCTGTAGGCAGCAGAATGCAGGGTCCTCATTGCTTATCCAGTTTGTTAATCTATGCCTTTTTATTGGGGAGTTGAGGCCATTGATGTTGAGAGATATTAAGGAATAGTGATTATTGCTTCCGGTTATATTCATATTTGGATGTGAGGTTATGTTTGTGTGCTTTTCTTCTCTTTGTTTTGTTGCCAAGACGATTAGTTTCTTGCTTCTTCTAGGGTATAGCTTGCCTCCTTATGTTGGGCTTTACCATTTATTATCCTTTGTAGCGCTGGATTTGTAGAAAGATATTGTGTAAATTTGGTTTTGTCATGTAATATCTTGGTTTCTCCATCTATGTTAATTGAGAGTTTTGCAGGATACAGTAACCTGGACTGGCATTTGTTTTTCTTAGGGTCTGTATGACATCTGTTCAGGATCTTCTGGCTTTCATAGTCTCTGGCGAGAAATCTGGTGTGATTCTGATAGGTCTGCCTTTATATGTTACTTGACCTTTTTCCCTTACTGCTTTTAATATTCTTTCTTTATTTTGTGCATTTGGTGTTTTGACTATTATGTGATGGGAGAATTTTCTTTTCTAGTCCAATCTATTTGGAGTTCTGTAGGCTTCTTGTATGCTTATGAGCACCTCTTTCTTTAGGTTAGGGAAGTTTTCTTCTATGATTTTGTTGAAGATATTTACTGGTCTTTTGAGCTGGGGGTCTTCACTTTCTTCTATACCCATTATCCTTAGGTTTTATCTTCTCATTGAGTCCTGGATTTCCTGTATGTTTTGGACCAGTAGCTTTTTCTGTTTTACATTATCTTTGACAGTTGTGTTGCATGATTTCTATGGAATCCTCTGCTCCTGAGATTCTCCCTTCTATCTCTTGTATTCTCTTGGTGATGATGTCTCCTTGTCTCTTCCTTTGGTTTTCTATATCCAGGGTTTTTTCCCTGTGTTCTTTCTTCATTGCTTATATTTCCATTTTTAATTCCTTCAACTGTTTGATTGTGTTTTCCTGGAATTCTTTCAGGGATTTTTGTGATTCCTCTCTATAGGCTTCTACTTGTTTATTTACGTTTTCCTGCATTTCTCTAAGGGAGTTCTTCATGTCTTTCTTAAAATCCTCCAGCATCATGATCAAATATGATTTTAAATCTAGATCTTGCTTTTCTGGTGTGTTTGGATATTCAGTGTTTACTTTGATGGGAGAATTGGGCTCCAAAGATGCCATGTAGTCTTGGTTTCTGTTGCTTGGGTTCCTGTGCTTGTCTCTCGCCATCAGATTAGTTCTGGTGTTTCTTTGTTCTAGTCGTTAGACCATCCTATAGGCTGCTGTGTCAGGAGTGCTGTAGACCTGTTCTCCTGTCTTCTCTCAGCCAGCTATGGGAACAGAGTGTTTTGTTTTCTGACCTGTAGTCATTCTTGTCTACTGGTCTTCATGTGTTCCTGTGGGCCTGTGTCCTGAGTTCACCAGGCAGGTCGCTTGGAGCAGAAAACTTGGTCTTACCTGTGGTCCCGAGGCTCAAGTTTGCTCCTGGGGTATTGCTTTTGAGCTCTCCGTGAGGACAGCAACCAGGAGGGCCTGTGCTGCCTTTTCTGGGAGCCCTGGTGCACCGGGGTCCCAGATGGTGTTAGGTGTTTTCCTCTGGAGTCAGAAATGTGGGCAGAATGTAGTCTCTTCTGGCTTCTCAGGCGTGTCTGCCTCCCTGAAGGTTTAGCTCTCCCTCCCACGGGATTTGGGTGCAGAGAACTGTTGATCCAGTCCCTTCAGGTTCTGGTGGTGTCTGGAGCACAGGGGAACTGCAGCTCCAGTGCCCCTATCTTCTGGTTCCCAGAGGCCTTATAGCATGATGGATGATTATTTTGATGAGCTCTTGGATTCAGTTTGCCTGAATTTTATTGAGTAACTTTGTGTCAATATTCATGAGAGAAATTGGTCTGAAGTTCTCTTTCTTTGTTGGGTCTTTGTGTGGTTTAGGTATAAGAATAATTGTGGCTTCATAGAACGAATTTGGTAGCACTCCATCTCTTTCAATATCATGGAATAGTTTGGATAGAATTGGTTTAAGGTCTTCTATAAAGGTCTGATAGAATTCTGCTCTGAACCCATCTGGACCTGGGCTATTTTTGTTTGGGGGACTTTTAATGGCTTTTTCCATTTCTTTAAGAGTTATGGAGTTGTTTAAATGGTTTATCTGTTCCTGATTTAACTTGGGTACCTGGTATCTGTCATGGAAATTGTCCATTTCCTCCAGATTTTCAAGTTTTGTTGAATATAGGCTTTTGTAGTAGGATCTGATGATGTTTTGAATTTCCTCTGACTCTGTTGTTATGTCTCCCCTTTCCTTTCTGATTTTGTTAATTTGGACACACTCTCTGTGTCCTCTGTTTATTCTGGCTAAGGGTTTATCTATCTTGTTGATTTTCTCAAAGAACTAGCTTTTGGTTCGGTTGATTCTTTGTATAATCCTTTTCGTTTCTACTTGGTTGATTTCAGCTCTGACTTTGATTATTTTCTGCCTTCTACTCGTCCTGGCTGTGTTGCTTCTATTTGTTCTCGAGGTTTTAGGTGTGCTGTCAAGCTGGTGACATATGTTCTCTCCTGTTTCTTTCTGCAGGCACTCAGAGCTATGAGTTTTTCTCTTAACAGAGCTTTCATTTTGTCCCATAAGTTTGGGTATGTTGTACCTTCATTTTCATTAAATTCTATGAAGTCTTTCATTTCTTTCTTTATTTCTTCTTTGACAAGTTTATCATTGAATAGAGCATTATTCAACTTCCATGCATATGTGGGCATTCTTTCCTTATTGTTTTTGAAGACCAGCTTTAGCCCATAGTGGTCTGAAGGAACACATGGGATTATTTCTATCTTTCTGTATCTGTTGAGGCCTGTTCTATGACCAATTACATAGTCAATTTTGAAGAAAATACCATGAGGTGGTGAGAAGAAGGTATATCCTTTTGTTTTAGGATAAATTGTTCTATAAATAACCATTAAGTCCATTTGGTTCATGACTTCTCTTAGTCTGTCTATGTCTCTGTTTACTTTCTGTTTCTATGATCTGTCCATTGATGAGATTGGGCTGTTGAAATCTCCTACTATTATTTTGTGAGGTGCAATATATGCTTTGAGCTTTAGTAAGGTTTCTTTTATATCTGTAGTTTCCCTTGTATTTGGAGCATAGATATTTAAAGGATTGAGAGTTCATCTTGTGGATTTTTCTTTTGATGAATATGAAGTGCCTTTTTATCTTTTTTGATGACTTTTGGTTGAAAATCAATTTTAATTGATGTTAGAATGGCTACTCCAGCTTGCTTCTTCAAACCATTTGCTTGGAAACTTGTTTTCCAGCCTTTTACTCTGAGGTAGTGTCTGTCTTTGTCTCCGAGGTGTGTTTCCTCTAGGCAGCAAAATGTTGGGTCCTCATTGTGTATCCAGTTTGTTAGTCTGTGTCTTTTTATTGGGAAATTGAGCCCTTTGATGTTGAAAGATATTAAGGAATAGTTATTTTTGCTCCCTGTTATATTCATGTTTGGAAGTGAGATTATGTTTGTGCTTGTCTTCTCTTTGTTTTGTTGCCAAATGATTAGTTTCTTGCTTTCTCTAGGGCGTGGCTTGCCTCCTTGTGTTGGGCTTTGCCATTTATTATCCTTTGTAGTGCTGGATTTGTAAAAAGATATTGTGTAAATTTGGTTTTCTCATGGAATATCTTGGTTTCTCCATCTATGTTAATTGAGAGTTTTGCTGGATACAGTAACCTGGGCTGGCATTTGTGTTCTCTTAGGGTCTGTATGACATCAGTCCAGAATTTTCTGGCTTTCATAGTCTCTGGTGAGAAGTCTGGTGTGATTCTGATAGGTCTGTCTTTATATGTTACTTGACCTTTTTCCCTTACTGTATTTAATATTCTTTCTTTGTTTTGTGCATTTGGTGTTTTGACTATTATGTGACGAGAGGAGTTTCTTTTCTGGTCCAATCTATTTGGAGTTCTGTAGGCTTCTTGTATGTTTATGGGCATCTCTTTCTTTAGGTTAGGGTAGTTTTCTTCTATGATTTTGTTGAAGATATTTACTGGTCCTTTGAGCTGGGAGTCTTCACTCTCTTCTATACCTATTATCCTTCGGTTTGATCTCCTCATTGTGTCCTGGATTTCCTGTAAGTTTTGGGCCAGTAGCTTTTCCTTTTTTACATTATCTTTGACAGTTGTGTCGATGATTTCTATGGAATCTTCTGCTCCTGAGATTCTCTCTTCTGTCTCTTGCATTCTGTTGGTGATGCTTGTATCTAAGGCTCCTTGTCTCTTCCTTTGGTTTTCTATATTCAGGGTTGTTTCCCTTTGTGCTTTCTTTATTGCTTCTATTTCCTTTTTACTTCCTTCACTTTTTTGATTGTGTTTTCCTGTAATTCTTTCAGGGATTTTTGCATTTCCTCTCTATAGACTTTGGCCTGTTTATTTGTGTTTTCCTGCATATCTCTAAGAGTGTTCTTTATGTCTTTCTTGAAGTCTTCCATCATCATGATCAAATGTGATTTTTAATCTAGATCTTTCCTTTCTGGTGTGTTTGGATATTCACTGTTTGCTTTGGTAGGGAGTTGGGCTCCAATGATGCCATGTAGTCATGGTTCCTGTTGCTTGGGTTTCTGTGCTTGCCTCTTGCCATCATGTTGTCTCTCGTGATATCTTGTTCTGCTATTTCTGACAGTAGTTAGACTGTCTTATAAGCCTGTGTGTCAGGAGTGCTGTAGACCTGTTTTCCTGTTCTCTTTCATCCAGTTATGGGAAGAAAGTTTTCTGCTTTCAGGCGTGTAGTTGTTCCTGTCAACTGGTCTTCAGGTGTTCCTGTGGGTGTGTGTCCTGAGACTACCAGGTAGGTCACTTGGAGCAGAAAAGTTAGTCTTTCCTCTCATCTGGAGCCTGCAGTCGCTTCTCAGATCTGTGTTTCAGTTTTCCATGAGGGCAGCAACCAGGAGGGCCTGCCTCGCCTTTGCTCGAGACGCCATGCCCGGGGGTCCCAGATGACACTAGGTGTTTTCCTCTAGAGTCAGAAATGTGGGCAGAGAGTAGTCTCTTCTGGCTTCCCAGGCATGTCTGCCCCTCTGAAGGTCTAGCTCTCCCTCCCAAGACATTTGGGTGCAGGGAACTGTTTGACTGGGTCCATTCAGATCTGGGTGGTGTCTGGACAGAAGCATTGAGTGCCCCTGTCTTCCCATTCCCAGAAGCCCTATACAGTTTAGTCTTGGGCCAGGGATGTCACCAGTGGTGGGCAGTACTGGCAGTCTCTCCTGCCCTGCAGTCCCAGGAGTGCCCACCTGTCTGGGTGGTGAGCTCTCTCTCCCATGGGGTTTGGGAGCAGGGAGTTGTGGGCCAGGATCAGTGAGGTTCTGGCCCCAGTTAGAAAAGGGAAGTGCTGGGTCCTGGAGGAATTTTGCCTCTGTGAGTTCTGAGACCACCAGGCAGGTCACTTGAAGCAGAAAAGTTGGTCTTACCTCTAGTCTCAAGCCTTCCTTGTTTTTGACTTCTCCTTCAAAAGCCAAATGCCCATAGATGTGTGGATTTACTTATCTGTCTTCAGTTTGATTCCATAGACCAACCTGTGTGTTAGTACAGCTTGAAATCTTCGTGATGGTTAAAATTCCAGAAGTTCTTTTATTTTCCAGGATTGTTTTAGCTACTCTTTTATTTCTCCAAGAATTTGAATATTATTCTTTCAAGATCTATAAATATTGTGTTAAATCTGTAGATTGCTTTTTGATAAAATGACCATTTATTCTATGGCAATCAACAAATCCATAAGCACAAGCAATCTTTCTATCTTTTGAAATCTACCTCAATTTCATTCTTGAAATATTTAAAGTTCTTCTCATCCAGGTCTTTCATTTCCTTGGTTAGAATTACATGGAGATACTTTCTTTTATTTGTGGTCTATTTTGAAGGGTGTTCCTAATTTCTTTCTTACACTGTTTATGCTTTATATATGCAAGGGCTATTGGTTTGTTGTTGTTGTTGTTGTTGTTGATGATGATGAGGAGGAGGAGGAGGATATTGTTATTTCTTTATCCAGTCACTTTACTGAAGATGTTTATAATCTTTAGTAATTCCCTGGTAGAATTTTTGAAGTTACTTTTGTAGACTGTTATATCATCTGTGAACAGTGATACTTTGAGTTCTTCCTTTCAAATTTGTATTTACTTCATTGCCCTTAATTCTCTTATTGCTCTAGCTAGAGTGTCATGTATTATATTGAATAGATACAGAAATAGTAGACAGCTGAGTTCCTAATTTTAGTGGAATAACTTTAAGTTTCTTTCCATTTAATTTGTGCTGGCTATCAGCTTGTTCAGCACTGCCTTCATTGTGTTTACTTATGTGCCTTTTATTCCTGATTGTTCAAAGACTTTTATCATTAAGAGATGTTTGATTTTGACAAAAACTTTTTCAGTATTTAATATGATGATCAGTTTGCTTACATAGTATATTACACTACTAGATTTCTGCATGTTGACCCATCCCTGCACTTCTGGTATGAAGCTACTTGATCATGGTGGATCATGTTTTCAATGTGTTCTTGGATTCAGTTTGGTAGTAATTCACTGAAAATTCTTGCATCAATGTTCATAAGAAAAATAGGTCTGAAATTATCCTTTTTAGTGGAGTCTTTGTGTGGTTGAGGTATCGGGGTGATGAAAATGAATGAATGAATTTGACAATGTTACTTCTGTTTCTATTTTGTGAAATAATCTGTTGAGTATTTAAATTGCCTCTTCTTCTGGGAGAATTCTGCACTGAAACCATCTAGTTCTGAAGGATTCTTTTGGTTGGGACATTTCTTTTGACTGGGACATTTTAATAAGTGCTTCTATTTTCAAAAGGGTTATAGGTATATTTAGATTGTGTATCTGATCTTGATTTAATGCTGGTATCTATCAAGAAAATGATCCATTTCATTTAGATCCTCCAATTTTGCACAGTACAGATTTTTGAAGTAAGAGTTAATTATTCTTTTCATTCCCATGTTATCTATTGTTATGTCCCCTTTTTCATTTCTGATTTTGCTAATTTGGATATTCTTTCTGTTTGTATATAGTTTGGCTAAAGGTTTGGCTACCTTGTTGATTTTCTCAAAGAACCAACTTTGTTTCATAGAATTTTTGTATTGTTCTCTTTGTTCATATTTTTGAATTTTAGCCCTGAGAATGATTATTTCCTGCCATCTCTTCATCTTGGTTATGTACACATACTTTTGTATGAGAGCTTTCATGAATATAAGTATGAGATCTCACTTATTTCTTTATGTAGGTACTTAGTACTATGAACTTTTCTCTTATCACGACTTTCATTGTGTCCAGTAAGTTTGAGAGGTTGTGCATTCCTATCACTGAATTTTAAAAAGTCATTCCTTTCTTTCTTTCTTTCTTTCTTTCTTTCTTTCTTTCTTTCTTTCTTTCTTTCTTGAGCAGTGGTCATTCATTATTGTCTCTCTTTGTGATTTCTTATTGTTTCTATTTTCATTGTTAGATTTTTTTGATGGTTTTGTTCAATTCGTTCACCTATTTGGTGATCTCTTGTAATTTTTAAGGGATTTTTGTGTTTCCACTTTAAGGGCTTCTACTTGTTTACTTGTGTTGTCCTGTATTTCTTTAAGGGAGTTATTTCTGTCCTTCTTAAAGTCCTCCATCATCATGATAAAATGTGCTTTTAAATCCATATCTTGCTTTTCTAATGTTGTTGGGATATCCAGTATTTGCTTTGGTGTGAGACCTGGGCTCTGATTATGCCAAGTAATATTAGTTTCTTTTGCTTAGGTTCCTGCACTTGACTCTCACCATTTGGCTATCTCAGTGTTAGTTGATCTTGCTGTCTCTGACAGTGACTTGACACTCAGTCAGGAGTGTCAGCACTCCTCGAGAACGACTTTCTCCCAGTGTGATCTGGGCAAAGAGAGCTGTGTAACAGGGTCAGCTCTGGGAGTTGGCAGAAACTAGAAGGATCCTGTCTCACATTCTTCCTTGGTTCCTCTGTCCTAGGGTACTAGGCAGGTCTCTAGGAACAGAAGAGGTGGTCTTACCCCTGCTCTCAGGTGTGTCAGCACTCCTGGAGACAAGCTTTTTGTTTGGAGGCAGGTAGAAACCAAAGGGATCCTGTGCCTAACTGCTCCAGGTTTCCTAAAGCACACAAAGACCCAAGAAAGAAAGGGAACTTCAGACCAATTACCCTTATGAATATCAATGCAAAAATACCCAATAAAATTCTTGCAAAACAAATCCAGGAACACATCAAAATTATCCTCGTTCATAATCAAGTAGGCTTCATTCCAGGGATGCAGGGATGGTTCAAAATACAGAAATCCATCAATGTAACCCATTATGTAAACAAACTCAAAAGAAACCAGATGATAATCTCATTAGATCTTGAGAAAGTATTTAACAAAATTTAACACCCCTTCATGTTAAGAGTCTTGGAAAGTTCATGAGTTCAAGGCCCATATCTAAACATAGTAAAAGCAATATATAGCAATCCAGCAGCCAACACCAAACTAAATGGAGAGAAACTTTAAGCAATCTCACTAAAATCAGGGATTAGACAAGACTGCCCACTCTTTCCCTACCTATTCAATAGAGTACTGGAAGTCCTAGCCAGAGAAATCAGACAACAAAAGGAGGTCGAATGGTTACAAATTAGAAAGGAAGAAGGCAAAATATCAGTATTTACAGATGATATGATAGTAGATTTAAGTGACCCCAAAAGTTCCTCCAGAGAACTATCAAGCCTTATGAAAAACTTCAGCATGGGGCTGGATAAAAAATAATTAGCTCAAATCTTTACCATTCTACTCAAAAGATAAACAGGCTGATAAAGAAATAGGGAAATGACATCATTCACAATAGGCCCAAATGATATAAAATACCTCAGTGGGACTCTAACCAAGCAAGTGAAAGATCTGTATGACAAGAACTGAAATTGAAGATCTCAGAAGATGGAAAGACCTCCCATGCTCATGGATTGGCAGGATTAATATAGTAAAACTGGCCATTTTGCCAAAAGGAATCTACAGATTCAGTGCAATCTCCATCAAAATTCCCACTCAATTCTTCATAGAGTTAGAAAAAACAATTCACAAATTCATTTGAAATAACAAAAAACCCAGAATAGCTAAAGCTATCCTCCACGATAAAAGGACTTCTGGGTGAATCACTATCCCTCACCTCAAGCTGTATCATAGAGCAATAAAAAACTGTATGGTATTTGTACACAGACAGGCAGGTAGATCAGTGCAATAGAATTGAAGACACAGAAATGAACCCACACACCTACAATCTTTGACAAAGAAGTTAAAGCCATCCAGTGGGAAAAAAAAAGATAGCATTTTCAACAAATGGTGCTTGTTCAACTGTAAGTTAGCATGTAGAAGAATGTAAATGGATCGATTCTTATTGCCCTGTACAAAGCCAAGTCCAAGTGGATCAAGGACCTCCAAATAAAACCAGATACAGTCCAAAATAATAGAAGAAAATATGGGGAAGAGCCTCAAACACATGGGCACTGGGGAAAATTTCCTGTACAGAACACCAATGGCTTTTGCTCTAACATCAAGAATTGGCAAATGGGACTTAAAAAAATTGCAAAGCTTGTGTAAGGCGAACGACACTGTCATTAGGACAAAATGGCTCCAACTGCATATGTAGCAGAGAATGGCCTTGTTGGGTACCAATGAGAGAAGAAGCCCTTGCTCCTGCCAAGGCTGGACACGCCCCCCCCCCACTGTAGGGGAATATCATGTTGGGGAGGCAGGAAGGGGTGGGTGGATGGGTTGGGGAAAACCCTCACAGAAGATGGGGGAGGGGGATGGTATACGGGGTTTAAGGGCGGGAAACCCAGAAAGGGAACAGCCTTTAAAATGTAAATAAAAATTATCCAATAAAAAAACTATTTTCTATTTCATAGGCTGTGTCTTTGTTCAATTGGCTTACAGAAACTTTTCATTTTCATGAGGTCCCAATTATTAAATATTGACCTTAGTGACTTAATTATTGGTGTTGTGTTCAAAAAGTTGTCGTCTATGCCAATGCATTAAAGACTGTTCCCCTACATTTTCTTCTGTCAGTGTCAGTGTCAGGTTTTATGTTGAGTTTTTCAATCCACTCATTCTTCAGCTTTTTGCATGATAATAAATACGAATCTATTTGCACTCTTCTCTATGCAAACATCCATTTTTTCAAGCCACATTTGCTGAAGATGATTTTTTTTTCAATTTTCATTTTTGGTTTCTTTATCCAAAAATCAGTTTTCCATGAGTATCTGAATTTTTTTTAGTTGTTTTTTTTTTTCTTTTTTTCCGGAGCTGGGGACCGAACCCAGGGCCTTGCACTCGCTAGGCAAGCGCTCTACCGCTGAGCTAAATCCCCAGCCCCGAGTATCTGAATTTATGTGTAGGTTATCAATTCCAATTTATTGATCAACATCTTGGGTTTTTTGGCAATGTTATGCATTGTTTTATTACTGTAACTCTGAAGTGCAACTTGAAATTAGTAATGCTGATGTCTGAAGCAGCCCCTTTTATTGTTACCTTGTTAAACACAGTTTTTGAATGCTATATGGGTCCTGAGAATGAAATCTGGGTCTTCTAGGAAAGCATCTAGTGTTCACAGCCACTAAGCCCCTCTCTCCAGATCCCTGAGTCTCCCTCATAATCACAAAAACTTCTCTTCACAATGACAGAAAGAAAATACCAGTGGAAGCATGTTGTAAAATGATGGTGTATGCTCAAAAATGATGGTCTCATGCTCAGTCTTAAACATATATATATATATATATATATATATATATATATATATATATAATTTTACTAAGACTATGGTAACATTGTGGATAAGGTAGGAAAATTTGAAGATCTGGATGACAGTAAGAGGTTCTGTGAAATAGTATCTTGTGAATATGACACAGTCAATGAGACCATTATCACAAAGCAGCTAAAGGTGGATCCAAACAGCTCTGAGCCTGTTAACTCTCAATCATAGATCAGTGTAGGGTCTTTGTGCCTCTATCTCTTCCTGTCAAGAACCCTTAGGAAGACAAACACATTGTCTACCTTTTGATGAACTCATCATACTCCAATGAGTCATAGCAAATCTGTGATGATAAAAACACAAAGGGAAACAGAGAAGCATGAACTCAAGAGAGTTCCTTTTGTGTACAGGATAAGAGATTGATATAAGTGGAGAGCAATAAGAGAGTCACCAGAATGAGCTATATATGTGTACAGAATTTTCAAAAGAACAAATGTAACTTTTACAAAGCAACGTAGACATTAATCTCACTGTGATTTGAAGGTAGTGCCTATGGACTATAATTACGGATAAATGAGGTCATGAGAGTAGGGCTGTCCTTGATCAACTATAGAAGAGGAGAAAAAGCTTTCACCATGTATATTAAGCTAAGATATGGATGTGTTGATAATATACAGCTGTTTGCTTTCCATTTCCTGCTTTTCTTTATTTCAAAGACTATATATAGAGATTCTATTTCACTGATATTGATCTTGGGATATTTAAACTCCTGGGCTCTATATTAAGCTTGGGGTTCTCTGTCTTTCGTTGTTTCAGATGAGTGATATTTTCCCCCATTGGATAGATAGCATTTTGACTCTTTTAAGAAAAATCATAAACCATGCTTAACAAGCTTTTTTTTTACTTTGTATTTCATAACTATTAATTGCTTAGAAAACAGGCTATAACAAGTTTGGATAGTATTTGTGGTAGATATGCATATCTTATAGCACCCAGGAAATTTAGGGACTAAACATATAGTAAAGATTTATACGTTAAATTTGAACCAAAATGCAATTGCTGTGAAATAAATCTTTTTGGTAAGTGACAAATGTACCAGTATGTCAAGATAAGGGACAACAAGGAGTTTAGTTTTCTGGGTTTTAAATAATTTTTTGGTTGGGTAATGGCTTTTATGTACATATTTCTTCCTATTATAGTGCAGTTAGCTCACTTATATCCTAACAGACTATTTGGCTATAGATACAGGCAATTTTGTGATTTTTCAATAATATTTCAGTGAGTATGTGCCATACAGTTAAATATGATAACTCAATCATAAAGCACTGGCTATTCATTTTATCTAAATAATATACATATTAAATATATGTGCTAAATAATATGCATGTTAAAATTGCAAGACGTTTGAAACATGTTGATATTTTCTATTTATATTCCTGACTATAACTTTATGTGTGTGTTATTTCTCTCTAATTGCATATTCCATATCATATCATAGTTATGTAAATAGATGCTAGAAAATAAACTATGCAGAATGAATGTCTTTCTTCTTCAAGTATCAGGATGCTTTTGTGAGTACTTATAAAAGCTATACATATGTATAATATGTACTGTACAAATTTTAAGACAGTAAATATCTCAAGAATTTAAAATGGTGTTTTGTTTTAAATGAGCATGCAAGATGAAAAGGAGATAAATTTTCTCACAATTTGTTATACTGCTAAGTAAATCAATCTAAACTTGAGAGATATTAAGCAAAACAAATTTTTCTTAATGCTGATTCAAGCATATCTATAAGGTACTTAAAAGTTTTAAACATACAAATTATTCCCAAGCAAGTTACATAATTAAATCATCAATATTTCTGCCACATTTACATAATGTCTCAAAATAATGTATCATGAGTGATTCAATATCACAGTCCCAGTACATTGAGACATATTAAACATGTAAGAATGGAGCATTTCAAATTTTTGACTTGTTTTATGAAGACTTAATCTTCCCTATTTAACAATATTTTCCACTGTTTTATGAATACAATACAAAAATACAAACTAAAATTTGGAAATCAATGGCTCAAGCCAAATAACAAAACACTGAGAATTAAAATCATTATTAGTTTCATTTTGCCTAGAAAAAGCAAGAGAAAAATCACCATTGACTATAGTTGAAGGATTGCTAGTGAACAAGGAACAATTAAAATGAAGCAAGCCTTTATTAAACTATCTCCATTGTGGAGTCATAGAAAAATATCACTGTTCATCCCTCTTGAATTTGAAAATCAGAGCACTTCAATCCAGTTTGCAACTGTGCAGTAGAATGACTGAGTGGAGCAACTGTCAACTGGTGTCTTTACAGTCTATCTTTTTTCTCTCTATTATTTACTTCATTAAATGCAATAGAAATTATACTAGTTTAGTACAGTGGCCTGTCAAGCTCATGAGGCCTCAGCCCTACATGAAAAACTGCAGAAAACTAATAATGTTCCCCAGAGAAGACCATACCATACTAAGTGGTCAGCATTGAAAAAAATAACAAGTAGTATTATACAGACCGAACAGTTTGTATTTAAATATTCAGGATATATATATATATATATATATATATATATATATATGCAATTAATGTAAACAGAGGCTTTGAGTGTATAAAGAGAGGAAGGAATATAGTTGATGTTGCAGAGGGACAGAAGGGAAAGGAGAAATGACATAATCACATTACTTTCTCAAAAGTATAAAACAAATATTTTTTTCTCCATCTTTATTAAATTGGGTATTTCTTATTTATATTTCAAATGTTATTCCCTTTCCAGGTTTCCAGGCCAACATCCCCCTAACCTCTTCCATTCCCCTTCTATGTGGGTGTTCCCCTCCCCACCCTCCCCCCATTACTGCCCTCCCCACAACAATCACGTTCACTGGGGGTCCAGCCTTGGCAGGGCCAAGGGCTTCCCCTTTCACTGGTCCCCCTACTAGGCTACTCATAGCTACCTATGCAGTTGGAGCCCAGGGTCAGTCCATGTATATAGTCTTTGGGTAGTGGCTTAGTCCCTTGATCCCCTTTTAAAGAAGGAGTGAAGAATCCGCATTTCCTTCATCCTTCTTGAGTTTCATGGAAGAGTCGAGTATATTTTGAACTCTTCTGTTATTTAGATAGTTAATGAGCTTCATAAATCTTAAGTTTCCTTACCTATAAGCCACAGTGTTAGTTAGGATTTCCTATGTACTATGCTAATTCACTCTTTAACACTGTGATGTTATCCAAAAATTGAGGCAAACATAACTCTTTCTCCCCTGCCCCAATTGAGAAGGATGAGTAGAAGGCCAAATTGTTATGGAAGTGAGAAGGATATGGCATATACTCTAGAAAGCAAATGAAAAGCTGACCTTCTACAACAAACACCAGAAAACGATTGAAACATGCAATTTTTTATGTCAAATGAAATGCCTTTCCATTCTAGAAAGATCTATGCAAACCACATCAAAATGGATACAAGAATCACTAAATTGTATTTGTGAATATTGACAGTGTCTTCCTTATTAACTAATACAAAACTAAAATCTTTCTCACTATGACCATGAGATTAAGAATTTTGTGGTTCTTATATTCTAGGTAATTAAGGTGTTAAGGACATCATAACCTAGAAAAAAAAATCAATCGCTCAAAGAAATCATCAATCAGTTAAGAAACAAGTATAAGAAAACTTGATGATCTTGGTGGTACTTCAGAGCTTTGCAAAACTAGCCCTTCCATTTCCTTACAATGAAACTAGAGATCTGAAATTTACTGAATGTTTAAGTGAGTAGCATCTATACAGTAGCGAGAATAGCATTTGAGTTGGAGAAGTAACTCCAAGATAAGTCATGTGATGTAGTGCTGTACATAATGTCCTCTTATACATGCCTTGTACTCGGTCCTTGAAACTTTTTGATTCTTACATTTAATAAGCTATGCATGGAAAGAAATTTTAGAGACAGACACAAAAATTAGAACATAACCCAGATTAGCTTCATCTCTGCCACCCGATATTGGAAAAGAGGAGACATGAACAAGTGTAATCCAGGTAATCTTATTTATTAATGGCATAATAATACTTTTCATCTAGATACCCCATGTTCTTCCACTGTCATGTGTCTACAGAAGTTCTTTGTCCACTATGCAGCCATTTCCAGAATTGACAAAAATGAGCAAATGAAATACTGAGACTATGCAACAATATTTTTAAATAATTTTACTTGAGATATTATTTCCCTTCCCCCAATGTTTTGTGATTTACAAGTATATGAAAACCTTAAGGCAGTATTAGGTTACTAATAATGACACTTGAAATTGGGTATAGGATAGGGATATATAGTGCTCTAACTCAAAGAAATTGATGTTTTGAATTTTATCCTTTATTTTGGGCTTTTATATAAATGACTTCACTTTATAATTTATTGAATAATGTTAATAGAATGGACCTTTTCAGTTTATGTCACCAGCTAATGCATTTCTTTAAATTTCCTCTTTTTAACTTGTAACATTTAAAAATGGAAAAATATAGTTGGTTGGAAGGTTAGTTTTTTAATCCTCCTTTCAAAGGTAAGTTCTCCAGACCATGGTTCTTATTCTACTTTCTCTATTTTTTTTTCAATTTTGTCATTGTTTCAAAGACCATATGCATGTTTGCTGTGATTCTCCCCACCTGGATCTCTGCCGAAGAAGTAATTAAATATGAAAACACAATTCAAATATTAAATATACCTTGAATGTTTCATTTCTCACTCCTAGTAGTACTTCGAACTGGATGATTCCAGAACCAACTGACCCATCTTTAATTTCAAGCATTTTACTTTTGTCCACTTCTTGCAAGGAAGAAAAAACATGAGTCTCCCCATGACAAATGGTAGAATCCTACAAGCTAAATGCTATGTCGTCTCTGTCTTCTTTCCCCATAATCACCGGGTTATCCATTCCCAGCATTTAGTCTCCTACTACATCCTATTCCTAAGCACTTATTTTCACCACAATGTTACCATCACTGATAAATATCTTACCATTATTTCACACTGAGATCTGTAGCTATTTTCTAAGTCCTTGCTTTTTTATTCAAGTGTTTATTCTTCTCATCTACATGGTAAAAGTGTTACCTGAAAAGAGGATGGTAGTTTATCCAAAACTAAGTTTATCAATTCCAGTGCGTCCATGTGTAACAGTTAGCTCTGCAACAACGTCTTAAAGATTTATCACTAGATACAAACATTTTCAGAAGCATTAGTCTTCTTTTAATTAAAGTCAATCTTTTAAAGAGATGTTTTAATTTATTCATAGAGGGTTTTTATAAAATATGTTTTATTATATTTATCCCTTCCAACTCTTTCCAGATGTTTCCCTATTACACTATCCATACAACTTTATATTTATTCTCTCCCCTTCTAAGGAGGGGCTGGAAAAACCCAGCATCCCATGCTCAAGTCAGTCATAGTAGCAAGAACTTGCTATAACCACTGAAAGGTGTATATTAGTACAAATGTCAAAGCCATAAATCATCATATTTTCTAACAGTGTCTTCTTAAGTAATGCTAGAGATTGTGAGCATTATAAACAAGCATTTGCACAAGGGACTTAGCTTAGGAATGATTTCCTGAAAGCCATCCCTATCATCCCTGTGTTTTAGAACTCATCTGTGATTTCTTCAGAAACTTCTTCAAAAGAAATCAGTAAGGGCATCTTTTCATAAAACATAAAGAAAAAAAAGATGACACAAGTGAAATTTTTAAAGAATCTACTGGTTTTGAGACCAGTTAACATCCGCATACTACATGAGAAACTGTATGATAATTATCATGAATCTATACCATGTCTCTTTTTCAGGTAAGGTGGGTAAGCTTATTTATGTAATCATGTATTAATTATTCACTCATTCATTCCCTTGTATTCTTGGATACTGGGATAAACCAGGGAGTGATTTGTCTGAATTCCTATCTATACTACTTGTATGCAAATTCTTCCTGCTCCTAACAATCTGAACTCTAAGAAGTTTTAGCGCAGTGGGCTATAAGAAGCAAAGGAAAAGAAGTTTGTGGAGGAGCAATAAGCAAACAAAAGTAATAACTGAGGAAATAGAAATTAAAATTTGAATGACTACAAAATTTAAATATTGATTTAAGTATTTTAAAAACATAATAAAATGAAGAAAAATGTGACAAATAGTGCATTAATATGTATATGTGAATGACACTTATGGTAAATTTTAGATATTTTATATCATGTCGTTTACAGTAATATATGACAAGGTATGATTATTTTAATTTTATGAAATTGGGAAAGAGGAACCATTTATTTCAAACTTTTCACAGCATTATTTATGTTTTAAGTTATAAGTCAAGCACAAACACACACACACACACACACACACATAAATACACACATACATACATTGCCAGGTACAGAGCATACATTTAACTATGAAATTTAAGGATATACATCAGAAATTAAGAATATAGACAAATTATGATTCTTATAAATAATATAAAATAAAACTATTTATAAAGAAACAATTCAATTAAGCGCATATATGAAACAGAAAAATACATGGCAAATATGAATACATCAATCCTTTGAGCCAGACTGCCTTAGATCAAGCCTCTAGTCTGACTTTTAACAACCACATTGCATCAGCAAGATTCCTTTGTTCTTTGGAGTCTCTGTATCTTTGTCTGTAAAATAGAATAATAATAACTACTGTTTCAGATCTATATAAGCAAATAAATATTATACATTAAAATGGCATAAGTATGCTTAGCTAATAGAAAATGTTCCTACTTGGGTAGTAATAATCTGTAATAAATAATATATAATATATTACTGTATATTTACTTGGTTGAAAAATAATTATCTTTGATATATAAACAAGTCTATGAGAAGGTCTCATATAAAAATTATTTACAGCTAAAATCTAGAATGAAATTGGATTCTTGATTCTGGTTAATGCTAATATAGGAAGACCTTTTCAAAATAATGAGTTTTATGGAACAAAGTTCCTAAAAGCATTATGAAGTAAGAATGTTTATGGGAGTGAGAATCATGAAAATGTAATATTGTGTGGTAAAATATCAAATGTTTTTCAAATATATATATATATATATATATATATATGGGAAAATGCTCATAAATAAATTTTATAATTACCCTAAAATAATTAATCAATAAATTTCAAATCAAATAACACCAATGTAGAAAGAAATAGTTCATGATGTCAATGGTAAAGGCTTGTATTTATCTTAGTCATGAGGCCCGGTGCTCTTATTGTCAATATAAGTTTTCCAGGGAAGACTTTTTGTTTCTTAAAATTTTTTCCATCATAACTTTTACCCACAATGATGTATTTCATATATAATTTACTATTATAGTAGTTTTAGTTTTTGTGGAAAATTATAGGTTTTTCCTCCTCCTATCTCTAATAAAATGCATTATGCATTATGCAAATTTTAATGGACCTACTTATAAGAAAAAGGAGTTAGTAAAGGAAATGAATCCATTTAGTTCAACTTCAAAATGGTGAAAGCAGGCATTTTCTTTTAATTTTCATGTTATAATATAATTACATCTTTTTTCTTTTCTTTACTCCCTCTAAATCCTCTCCTATATTCTTCTTTGCTCCCTTTTAAATACATAGACTTTTATCATAGATTGTTCATACATGCAGATATGTATATACATATGCACACACACACACACACATGGACACATATAATTCCTAAATATAACATCTTCAGTCTATATATTTTTATTTATATATACATTTTAAAATGATCAAATTTACTAGCCAAAACTGAGTGTATTCTTCTTCTCCCCTCTGTTAAACATCATTCACAGATCTGAAGGGGACACTTAACTACTAGCTACTGATGAATTCTGAGGCTATGCTGTCATTCTTTTCAGTTGTCTACCCACAGAGGAACCACCAAGCTCTGATGGATAGTTCAAGCTCATGGTCACATATCATTTTAGTCCCTACCTGAACTAATTGGTCTTAAAATCACAGAAAGCAAGAAATAAAAAACAACAACTACAAAACCACATTACTTGAATATGAAAAAGAGACTAAGAGGAAGAAAGCAATAAGGATAGGAAAGTGATTAGAAGATTGCACATAAAAGGATATAAAGATATTTGAATGCACTTCATATACGTATGGAATCATCACAGAACTAATTCAGTAAAAATTTGAAAGTGAGTTGGAAACTTTTACTTTCTAACCTCTATAATGGGCAGAAAGGCTAAAATAAAAAAAAGCAAAAAGGTAACTTTTAAAACACCAGTTAAAAATAACACATAACAAAAGCACCTCTCCATCCATCAACAGACACACACACACACACACACACACACACACAAAAACACACACACACATATATATACATATATACATATGTATATATACACGCACACACATTCTCAAGTATGCAGACTTCCTCTAGTGCCAAGCACAACACTGATTATATTCAAAGTCATTGATGTTTCATAACATCAGTATTGTATATATATTATATATACATATTATATACATATTTATTTATGTATATGTGTGTGCATATGTATATATATATATTATATATATGTTTGTGTGTATATGTGTGTGTGATTGTGTGTATCCTGATTGTGTACACCTCTCACTCACTCCCATTTCTTGTCAGTTACCAGTCTCCCTATGGTGGTGTAGATGAAAATGCCTACTGCTGACATAAATGAATATTTATGTGAGAGAACTGATTGAAAAGGATTAGGAGGCATGGTCTTATTGGAGGAGATATATCACAGGAGTGGGGTTGTGGTTTTAAAAGCATATGTCAGGTCCCCCCTCTCTCTCAGGTGTTTGTTTGGTGTGTGTGTGTGTGTGTGTGTGTGTGTGTGTGTGTGTGTGTGTGCATGTGTATCAGATATCAAATATAAGCTCTCAAATATTCTTCAGCACCATGGTACCTGCTGGCTGCCACATTTATATCAGGTTGGTTGTGGATTCATCTTCTGAAACTGTAAACATGTCACCAATTAAAGGTTGTCTTTTATATGTTGCCTTGGTCACAGTGTCTAATCACTGAAATAGATCAGTAACTAAAACACTCACTATTCCTCTTCCTCCCAATATCATGTCTTCTTTTTAATTATTTACATATTTATCTTAACCCAGTGAGTACAATTAGTGCAACCCATACATGTAGGTGTACGGGTCATTCACTGAAGCATGAATAACATGTCAGTATCCACACCCCCAACAACAGGTGAGTGTTCCTCTCTTACCGGCCATCAACTTCCAATAGATCATCCTTGGGAACTGTTCTTCCATCCATGCTGTATCTGTTCACTGGTTTGACCTAGAATGTAGGTCTCACTGCACAACATCCATGCCATATTGCCATATCATATACAGAAGACAGAATCTTGAAGTACTTATCGCCATCCTCTGGCTATTGCATTCTTTCTACACTCTCCTCTTCCTCAGTGTTCAGTGACAAGGGAGAGGAGTAACATATAATTCCAAATAATACCTAAAATCAAAGGAAGTCAAAATTGTATTGATAAAAAGGAAAAAAAGAGTTTTCACTAAATAGACCAAAAAATGGTAGATTTTAAAGTTATTAATGTATCTTTATATTGTTATAGTATTCATATAAAAGACAGTTCTATTATTACTGATATCAAATAATACAAATATGTTAATAGATTATTTAAAATAGTGAACATGTGTTAGTGAATAAATTTTATCCAGATATATTGTTATCAGTAATGCAATGTTTTACATTTTAAAATTGAAAAAAAAATAAAGCTATCAGCATATATGATTTCCAATTAAAGTTTAAAGTTTAAAGATACAGTTTTGAGGTTTTCAGAATTTACTTTTATTATCTTCCCACTCTCCAGAAACAAAGAGGCAATCCCATTTCCCCAGATGACATATGCACTGTGAAATCAAATCAGCTACTTTTAAGGAACAGAAACCACAGCCATAGATTATCTAACAAACACAATTACTCATCATGGCTTGGAATAGCAGCTGAAATCATTCTCTTCACTTTGTGTGGAAACTGCGGTGCAACACTCCTCATCTGAGCCATCTGATGGTTAGCATTTCATCTAGACTATTTGGTGTTCTGCAGGAAAACCAATCCCACACAGGTATAGACCAATATTCTTCCACTGAAAGCTGGCTTTTATCAATTTAAACAGGTAAATTGATTCATTCAAGTAAGAAAAGAAAAGCCAATTTGAGGCCCAAGTTATCCACTCTGGATGATCCAAATAACAGGATAATAACAACATCTTCATTTTGCACAGCACAATATGAATAAAGCTAGTGTATAGGATTTCACAGCCCTAAATGAAAGTGCACGTTGACAATCATCTGGGTAATTTGAAGTGTGGATATTCTATCTGAAGCCCAGAAGCAAAATAAGATTATATCAGATGTCATTTGCTCACCTGAAGTATTCCAATTGGTGTAAACACACAGATTCGGAACATTTGAAGTAAAGATTAACTCATGCGGGTTACATTTATGTAAAAATGCTAGGTGTTCTCATTTTCAGGCATCTTCTTCCTACCTTGTGAACACTGAAATATCACCCACTATAAGCTATAAGAAGTTATAAGACTAGGTCAAAAGTGACTCACAACCAATGCTATTTGGAAGAAATTATCCTAAATAAATCTGAATCTTTTCTCTAAGAGCTATAACCTCATCCTCATGAAATATGACTGGTGGATAAGAGTTAACCAGATAGTTTCTCTGAGCCAGGGATGGAATATGTGTTTCTGAGCTTTTTTTAAGTGGAAACAGCAGCTGCTTTCCTAGGCTGTGACAATTTCCATCACCCACTGATTGGCTTTTTTACTTCATGTCTTCAGGAAGTCAGTACATAGTTGTGGGAATATGTAGCTTATGGAAAGTCATTACATCACTAGCTACAGAATAAAGCAAAAGAGGCTAGAGCTGAAGCCACAACAATTTCTTTGAAGTACAATCTTCTAAAACTCGGGGACCTACTCTTATGTCCTATCTTTTAAATTTCTCATCACATAAGCATGGCAACACTCTGGGAGTCAAGCATTTAAACATGGGCTTTGGAGAGACAACCAATGTTCAAACTCTTCTGCCTAGATCTCAGACAATACATAATTTTATACTTTTAAAATCTTCTATGAAAAACAACAACTGTAATAAGAACCAACTAATACTCTGAGATACAGATAGAAATGCAGAATAATAATCATGTATTTATCAATTGCTATTTTGGCATAATGACAATAGCAAGCCACTTATTTGAATCTGCAGTCAAGAGGCCTAAACCATTGGGGTCTATAGAGAATACTATAACATAGTGTTTTTAAAAGTAAATAATTGATCATCTTTGAAGATCAAACTAATATGCAAAATCTAACGGATTAAATAAGGTAAACTAAGAATATAGAAATAAACTATAATTGGAATATGTAATGGTTTCAATTTCTAACTAAGTTCTCAGACCCAGAACCCAAATTTGCCTCTTCAAGAGAAAGAACTTCACACAATAATAAAAGAAGAAATAATTAGCTCAAATCTCCCAAGAAAATGGAATATCAACTAAGTAATGAAGATATTTACAAAAAAAGATGTAGACTTTTGAAGAACAATTCAAAAACTTCCAAAATATTCATACCAACTGGAATGTTTTCTTCATTCCTTAGAAAGACACTGAACTCTATTCAATGAGAAATAACTATGCTTTCAGTAATTTATGGCCTTTCACTTTAGGAAATGTTCCTACTTCAATTGATTTAGAACAAGACAGAAACCTAGACCTTGCATTGCATCTCAGTAATCCTAACAAACTCTTTGGGTGAAGGCACTGTACTCAGTTTTTGAGACTACCTATCAAGAAAATTAATTGATGATAATATACCTCCCAACATGAGGGAAACCTGAAGTGAAACAATCACAAAAAGCTACAGTGAGATGTTAGACAGCTGTGTAAGCAAAAACAACTGAGCAATGCCACTTAGTGTGTATTTAGTAGGTATGGTTGAGGACTAAAAGACGTCTCTGAAGTCCTCAGTAAAAATGTCACCGTGGAAAACTCTGAAGATGAATGGTAAAAGATAATTCTAAGACTATACATAGCCCAAAAGCCCAATGAAATGTTCAATAGTGGGAGTAGCATATTTACTTTGTACATTAGCACTTCTACTTTGTGTGATACCAATGGTGTCATGGAAGGAGTAACTAAGAGTAGGTAATAGAAGAGAAAAAATAGTATATAGTTCAAAGTTTCAGCTGGCTGGTTTGAGAATATAAAATGAAAATTGATTGTTTAACATAATCAACAGTTCAGAGAAGAGGAAAAGGCCATGCTTTTCTCTCTGCCCATGTGCCATCATTTCTTCATATCTTACCTATACAAAAAAGCATATATAACATTTAACTTGGGATGTATGAGGCGGGATTTTCCTACATTAAGCTGTGGTTATACCAATGATGGGGTTTAATTCACAGAATTTCCTCTAAAAGCTGAAATCTAAGATCATCATTGGAGCTCCTTGACATGCTTCCTCAAAGTAGCCATCAAGGAGAAGCTAAAAACTAGCAGGTGATCTTCCCAAGATTGTTCTACCATGAATTAAAAAAAATCTACAACAGATTTGCTCATTTAGGCAAGGTCATGAGGATTTCATTTTAGGAAAGACTACTGCTATTAATATGCTTTCCATGTTATTATTAAAGATATATCTCTATATATTTCTATTTCTATATCTATCTATCTATCTATCTATCTATCTATCTATCTATCTATCTATCTATCGGTATTAGTCCACACTTTTAACCAAATTTCTCCAGAATAATGAAGATGTACTGCTTTGTAGTATTGCTATATAGACAAATGGATGATATCTTAATTCTTAATGATGATGCTATAAGAATTCCTAAATTTATATTAGTAATTATGAAGCTATTTTATAATAGGACTGCTAGTAAATCCTTTCTGATGTCAAAACTGCCTTGAAAACCCTGCCAGTCTTCAAGTGTCACCAGTTAATTGCCTCAAAAATAGTATGCAGGCACCTGCAACTTAGAGCATGTTCCGAGAGGTTGCAAAATCATTAACCAAAGGTCATGAAAAGGGAACTAATTTTTTACTATAAGTGCAATGACAGAAGATAAAAAAAATGACTGGATTTATCTACACAAAATTTCACTGGTAACTTAACCACAAAGTTATGGTTTTTAACTCTCCATGAATCTGTAGAACTAGTGACAGATGATGAATGTTTAGTCAAGTAATTACTCTTAATGGATATGCATGTAAACATGCTCTGTTGCAAACTTCTTATTCAATTTATGTTTGAATTAATAATAAACTTTTGTTTAAAAAATAAAGGATTCTTGGACACACCATGTGATCTTTTCTCCTAGATGAGGAAAAATCACATGGGAATATATTGTAGAGAAAGCATTGGGAATAAGGCATTGGAAGCAAAAGCACTTTCACATCAGAGCAGGAAAGAGCAAAGTAAGAAGAAGAATGCAGAGTTGGGTATCTTAGAAATTATAAGGCAATGTAAAATATTAAGGGAGCAATATGCAGAATGCGGGTGAAAAAGGATAAAAGAAGAAGTTGCAGAAAGAGCAGAAGGAAAAGACAGGCTTGTCCTTATGCTGTGATAAAACAGGTCTTTTTCTTAATGTCAAGGAAGGCTTAGGCTTACTAAAGGGAACAAAGCTTTCCTCTAGTGACTTGGTTTTAATTCATTTAGCATTAAAGGGTAAGAGCTTTTTCTTTCACTGTGTAAAAAAGACTGGAACTCATTTTTCATCCAGAGTGACTGAGCTCTTTCTGCACAGGGTCTAGGTCTTGTGCTCCATGTAAATATGTAAGTATGGATGTGTGTATGTAAGTATGCAATTATGAGATAAATGTACAATCTTGACCCAACTGGTTAAAACAGATTTGTGAATATGTGTACATGAATTTGTATATGAATTCAATTCATATTTGCCTGTGGAAAGTTTTTTCTTTCTGTGGTTGTCATTCTCCTCTCCTGCTTCAATAAATGTATATTGTTCCAAACTTCCTCTTAGCCAGATGAGTGAGGTACCTGGCTCTAGCAATTTATAATCCCCTGCTGTTTTAAGATGAGGGGCTAACTTCCAGAGACTGAAGTTTCTGACACAAAAGGAACTCTGGCAGGTCACCTACAGTATCAAAGTGACTTAGACCTAAGATGGGCAAATGTTTTATTATTAAACACAAACGCTAAATATCTCATAAGACCAAGTCTTATCCCAGCAGATGCACTTTCCCTTCCACTAGAAGGAACACCCATACAGAGACTGCCCCACATGTGGCCCATGCATATACAGCCACCAAACTAGATAAGATGGATGAAGCAAAGAAGTGCAGGCTGACAGGGACAGGATGTAGATCTCTCCTAAGAGACACAGCCAGAATACAGCAAATACATAGGCGAATGCTAGCAGCTAACCACCGAGCTGAGAACGGGACCCCCGTTGAAGGAATCAGAGAAAGGACTGGAAGACATATGAACAACAACGCCAACCAACCACAGCTTCCAGGGACTAAGCCACTACACAAAGACTATACATGGACTGACCCTGGGCTCCAACTTCATAAGTAACAATGAATAGCCTAGTAAGAGCACCAGTGGAAGGGGAAGCCCCCCAGTGAACATGATTGTTGGGGGGAGGGGAGTAATGGGAGGAGAATAGGGAGGGGAACACCCATATAGAAGGGGAGGGGGAAGGGTGAGGGGGATGTTGGCCCAGAAACCGGGAAAGGGAATAACAATGAAAATGTAAATAAGAAATGCCCAAGTTAATAAAGATGGAGAAAAAAAAAGGAACTAAGAAGAAGAGCTGGGACTGACCCAGGAATCTTCCCATATCCCCCCTTTTCACCTTAAGACCTCAGAAAACTTTCATCCCAAGCCTTGTATCCAGAGAATCCATATAAAACATTAAGATTTAGAAGCACACTGCTTATGGTATCTATTAAATAATTATAAATAACTCCCATCCAATTTTAAAATATCTTACTATCTATGAGGATGGACATACAATAACATTAGATTTAAAATTAATATATCCAAGTATAGATTTAAATAGCCAATAGAAATTTTCTAAAATAAAATATTATCAATTCCATTTTTGAAGATTAAAAATATATTTTAGTATTGTATTCTTGGTGTCTCTGTTTCTCCCTTTGTCTCTGTCTCTGTCTCTTTCTGTCTCTGTGTCTCTGTGTCTGTCTCTGTGTCCTTTTCTGTGTCTGTCTGTCTGTCTGTCTGTCTCTCTCTCTCTCTCTCTCTCTCTCTCTAGCTCTCTCTCTCTCTCTCTCTCTCTGTGTGTGTGTGTGTGTGTGTGTGTGTGTGTGTGTGTGTGTTTGATATATGTATGTGTGAACATGTGTTGCCCAGAGGTCATATCAGGTGCATTTTCTACTCGTCTCCAACTTGTGTTTTTGAAACCAGACTTCTCACTATGCATGAAACTTACTTATTGAATAAATTTATCAGTTTGGTCTGAAGATTGACCTTATATCTTTTAGTGCTGTGATTATAGCTCTGGGGCTTCATCAGTCAGATTATACATGAATACTAGGTATTTGACTTTTACATAGGCCCTTTATCCACTGCATCATCAGGGCATAGCCAAGAGTGTGTTTTCATTATGGATCTTTTCATTATTGTAGTGATCCAAAACTTAAAGTGGTAGAAACAAAGAAGTGATAGGTCAGTAAAATTCAACATGTTTTCATGAATGAAAAACTTGTCTAAGTCGTTAAAAGTCTAACAGCTTCCTAGTAACTTTAACTCTGCATTCCTTGTTCTTTTCATGTTAGGATTACAATCTAAGACACATGATGGAAAACTATATCTAAGGGGAAAATGATGGCAGTGTGAATGCTATTCTTTTTTTTTTTTTTTTTTTTTTGAGCTGGGGACCGAACCCAGGGCCTTGCACTTGCCAGGCAAGCGCTCTACCACTGAGCTAAATCCTCAACCCTGTGAATGCTATTCTAACTTACCAAAATACCCTTAACCAATACAGTTATAATAATGACTCTGTAATAAATAACATTAACATTATATTTAGACTATTGAAAGATACTAATAGAAAGTGGATAATCTAAATTACCTTTCTAGTCAATGCGCTAAAAGTTTTTAACCTCAAAAATAGAAACACAAAAAAGCTGACTTATTCAGTTTACAATGTGTACAGTAAAAATAAGGACCTGACTCCTGATTTGGTGTTGGACAAAGGAACACTGTCACTATGACATTAAAGGTCTTTCAGGAACTGGATTGCCATAATTAATCCTTTATTTGTTACTTTTGACACATACGAAAGAAATTATATTTCCATTTCCCAATAAATATGGATGCCCAAAATCATGAATTATTAACCCGTTATATTGTCAAATATTGTTGTAGAAATAATGTTAACTATCTGTTAACCTTTTTTTCTTAGATGGCTGCCATCAGCTCATTACTTAAACTGTACTTTCTTGGACACTACCAACATTTTACCTTCCAACATCTATATCCTCAATAACTCAAAAAGTCCACGTTTTAGAAATTCAAAAATTTAAGTACTTTCTTGTGTTTATACAAGTAACAGTACCTTATAGACACTAAAGCTATTCTCATAACTAATTCAACGGCTGATAATGTATGTCCAGGTAGGAATAAATAATACAGGGGAGGGAAACTAATCAGCAAATCAATTACGCTCCTTTTAGAAATGTTTATTTATTTAGCTTGTAAGATGGATTTTTGTATCACCTGTATGTCAGATGTCCACAGAAGCCAGCAAAAAGCACAGGAGAAGTAAGAAGAGGAGGAAAAAGTGGAGAAGATGGAGCTTGACGATGAAGAGGAGGGGGAACAGGAGGATGAAGAGGTGGCAGAGGAAATGGTAAAGGAGGAGGAGAAGCTTAAGAAGGGGTTATGGCTCTAAAGAATTAAGTGGTAACTATAAACTGACAAGTCAGTCTAATTAAATATTTAAGAATATTCACAAAAAATGGAATCTAACAAAGAAGCCCTGATCTGAATCTTGATATGCTTGAAAATATATTTACCAATAGCTCCATTCTGTCAATATAATTAATATCTCAGATTTGGGTGTATTTCAATTCTTCTATTTTCCTGGATTTCCGAAATGAAATATATGAATTTTTCATATATTTTGATTTCAACTTAACATATTATAACATTTTAACAAATACTTGCTGAAATTATTAATTTACTAAGGGTAAAGGGCCAGTAGAAATGATGTTGTTTGTATTTCCTTTCTCCCAGAGTTAAAGCTGAAAAAATCAGGACAGAAAATAAAAAGGTTACACTGAGAGACATGATTGAAGGTATTTTGAAAAAGAAAAAGAAAACCAAAACTAAAACCAACCAACCAACCAACCAACCAACAACAACAACAAAAAAAAAAAAAAAAAAAAAACAGTGAAAATAAGTGACTACCAGAATGCAGTGTGAAGGGCTGCAAAACTAATCTTTTTCTTCAAGTGAATTTAATGAAACATCTGGTGGCAACTAAGAATTCCACCTGGATTTTGAAAATCCAGAAAAATCCTTTCCCCAAAATGGCATTCAGTAGATGTTACATAAATGAGCCAAAGACGGCCTTTGTATGTCAGCTTCTAAGCCATTTACTTCACAGCCTGCGGAGACCTGTTACCTCAAAAGCCTATTGTGGTGAATGCAAATTTTCACACACCAAACTCTTTTTAACATAGCTCAGCTAAGGATTTTATCCTTGAACCCAATCAGACTGGCATGGCATTCAAAACTGGCCAACATAAATCCGAAGACTGTAAAGATCTCAAGTTTCCTTGCAAACTTGTATATCAGTTTTGTCTAATTTTATTTTGTCAACAAAATAAGTAACAAAAGCAACTTAATGAAGGAAGGATTATTTAATTTTGCCTCACATAAGACATTGTGTATAACATTGAACAAGTCCTGACAGCATGGAACATTAAACATTAGGCCACATTGTACACAGAGAAAAGAATCAGAGGAATGGATAAAATTGGTGGCCCTCAGATTTCTATCTTTGTTTATGTGGTCAAGTACCAGAGCCCACATTAGGTCTTTTTACCTCTATTAACTTAATCTACACATCAGTTGCCCACCTACCATATAGTGCCCAATCCCCTAAATTTGACAATCAAGGCTGTCACATTGTATGATCCAACTATTTATTTCCCCATCACTCTGAATGATGTTATCTAATCTGTCTGGCCTATTACTACATTTTTCTTGAAGTTATTTGATTTTCTTTTGATCTGAATAGGAACCATTCACCAGAGTGTTTAGATAGTAGTAGAAAGTAAGAGACTGTTCTATGCACGATTGTTAAAAGAGTTGAACAACTTAAATATATGTGTAATATTGCCACCTTGTTGTCAAACATATATCCTTGGTCAGCCTTGATATATCCATTAAACTCCTTTGAGCAAAGATATGTGCTTGGGGACAGAACACTTTGAGAGAAGTCAGTTAGTTCAACTCACTCAACTTCATATAGTATTTTGAAATAACTGTTATTATGGGAAAAAGTTTTCATAATGTTTGTTGTTAATAACAGGAAACTACACACAACAATCAGGAGCAAATGAAACAATAGAGAAATAAATTTTATAATAATCTTATTAACCTGGCAATCTTTGGCCCTCAAATTCCAGCATCTGTAGTTTTAGTTACTTATTAGTACTGTGGTAAAATGCATAAGCAAATCAACTTAAAGTTTAATTTAGATTTTAAGTCTACAAATATCTGGCTCAAATAGCTTGGACTTGAAGTAATGCAAATTATCATGTCAAAAAGAGATTGTGACAGAAAAAAAAATAACTATCACATGGCAAACAATGAACATTCAAATTAAGAAAGGAATGTTCTGATAATTAGATAAGTTTTTAGAAGCATGTTTGCAGTGATCTATATTTTCTAACTACATACCACACCTACAGTGCATTTATGTACAAACTTAATTAATTAATACATTAATTAAGTTAGCACCTTCTTAGCACTCTCCTCAGAACAACCACCAGGAAATTGAACTAGCCACTCTGTGGGATTTACATCCAAAACATACTCTGTTTTCTGTGATATGAAAGGGGTTTCTCTGTTAGAACTAAAAATTCATTGAGTCAGTCTTTAAAATTCTCTAAGATATCAAAAGATACAGCATTACTCAGAAATTTTCTTTGTATCTTAAGCAAAGCGCATACCTGTGAGCCTTGTAAAATTAAATAAATATATAAAAACACAAATGGCACAGAATAAATACACCAAATAAATAAGGGAGAATCGAGGGTGTAGACAGGAGTAATGAGTAAAGTAAGAATAAAATGTAACAAAGCAAACCTCACAGTCTAGTGCTCCATGACCAGCATCCAGGCATCGGATGGAATCTACTGTACTACAAAGGGTCTGGCTATTCCTCCCCACATCTTTGACAATAGAAGCCTACATGGCTTTTCAGCTCGATTTGCTTTTAAAAGCCTGAAACTTTATAAAAAAAATGTTCAAGTTCCTGCTGTTTTTAACTTAAATGTGTTTTGTTGTTGTTGTTGTTTTGTTGTTGTTGTTTTATTTTATTTTGTTTTTATTTCAGCTAGGACATTACCTTCAGATCTTCATGAGTCCCCTCTTGGTCTCTGCTCACGTAGATTTCAACTCTTCCCCATGTGACACGGTCTCAATTTTTTCCATTTGAAATCTGGTTGGAAGACTCAGTATTGAATCAGTTCTATCATTCTTCATGACTGCAAACTCAGTACCATTCAATCTTAACATATCCCACCATCTTGAACAGCAACTAAGCTCACTTAGCGAATGATGAGAATATTCTCTAACTAACTAGATGAACGGAAAGGAAGAAAGAAAGAAAGAAAGAAAGAAAGAAAGAAAGAAAGAAAGAAAGAAAAGAAAAGAAAAGAAAAATCAAAGATTTTTATGTAGCCTCTGCAAGCAGACAATGTACAAAGAAGAGTATTTCAAATCACCAATTGGCAGATCTAGACCCAGCCTATTCTACAGAAATCCATAAGGTATCTTTTGCATTTTGCCAATGGATAGTATTTGGATATTTTCTAGTCGCATGAGTCTCTATAGCAACCATACCATTTCTGGCCCAAATATTTATATGCATTCTTTTTCTGGCTAAATTTAAAGGTTTTCAAATATTTCTGCTCCATATTTTGCAACCTAAACGTTCTGTTACCTTGATATTTTCTCTGCCAATTAATATATGA